>NC_081406.1:23023998-23323998 GCF_030272615.1 Cryptomeria japonica
AATAAATTTCTCTAATATTAAATAAATACAACTAGAACTTACATCCAATGCACAAAGCTACCCCAAGAATGTTAACTCCTAGTGATACACATACTTCTAGGTCCTTGTAGGTGCACCACACACATAATAATAAATTAACCATTAAAAGCATTATTCAAAATGTACAACACCTAATTCCTAACATTCTTACACTTTTTGTATACATTGCATAAGGGGTAACAAGTAACATCAAACATGAACAAGGGAACAATCCCTCAAGCCACATATATCATCAAGGAATCAAAGTTTTCCATATGCTCCATGAAGATACCTACAACAATAAACAAAATGACCACCATCTCAAAAATAAATGATCTCATTCTCCATCATGCCACTACACAAAGGTACAAATCCATCCAAAGATAAGCCACAAGTTTTTTATCACAACGAAGTGTAAGCCCTGCCTTAATTGATATTCTGAACACAAACACCCAATCTAAAGGTATCAATATGTACACTAATAGCTATCAATCTATACAACATCCATAGTTGAAATAACACCCACAACAAGTGTTGATCCATCTAACTATCCATACCTCAAAGGTATATAAAAAATTTTAAACTCATTCCATCAACATATACAACCCATAATTCACAAACACAAGCTCCATATGCAAACATGTCAAATAATAAAATATACATCCAAAAACTCCCATTGCATGGGTAATGCAAATTTTAAAAAATATGAAGGCATACCAAGTCTACCAATAGCATCAAATAAAAGGTGTAATCAATATCATGTAGTACAAAGGAACATCCACAATGATACACAAAACCTATAAACAAAAAACTTGTAAGTACAAATCTTACCATAAGTCTCCATAGCCCTCCCAAGTTCTTCACACCCAACAAAGAGACAAAGGAGCCTCCATGTCATCACTCAAAAAACAAGTGACAACAAATGACCACAAACTAGTGATCATCGTAGCTTCAACCAAAGCTCAAAAGCAATGGCATATGAATCCGAACATCCACGAAGATAACCAAGATCAAAGAGAGTAACTACAAATCATAAGCATGCAACATGTACTTCTAGATACACCTCTAAATGAAAAATATGTCAAGTATGATCTCCTCCATAAAAACACCCAAAAGAGAAAAGCTATAATAAACCTAACTTATTCAATCACAAAGATAAAAAGAATAACATATGTATCATGTAACTAACATGGATGTAAGCCTCTCATACTAAGAAGATCAAACTCAAAGTAAATATTCCCATATCAAGAAAACAACCCAATGGACCATCTCCTAAGATCCTCATCATGATATCATAATCTCAACTCATATATGCAAGAAGATAACTCTGATATCTTTCAACATTTGCTTCATCCAAACTATCTGAGTGCAATTACTAGCAGTAGAAATGTACTCACTTCAGTAGTAGATAAGGATATTGAATCTTGTTTCTTACTTGCCCAAGAAACCAAATTCTTTCCCAAAAAGAATGCTCCACTGGTAGTACTCTTTTGATCATCAACATCACCAGCCCAATCTGCATCAGTGTAGGCACACAACATGAAATTATCATTCTTTGGATACCATAAACCATAATCTACAGTCCCCTTTAGATATATGGATATCCTCTTAGCAACAGTGACATGACTCTCCTTTGGATCGGATTGATATCTAACAGCCATACACACAACTATGTGGGAGAAAAAGCGAGACTAGGTTATCATGCCCTAATCCTACCTTTTGACACACATTACGGAATACGAAAGAGCCTAGAGGTATCACACAATTGGCTACTTCTTTTTGTGAAAGAGAGAGCCACAGGCTACCTATTAGGATTTCTATTCCTTTGTTGTATTTGAAAGGTAAGATTATGCAAGTTCAATTCCTAACCCTAAAATGCAAGTATGAGCTGTTGGATTTTGCCAAGATCAAGAAGTCATTGAAATGTACATGATAGAGACATAATATGGGACAAGAATAAACTGTATTCTCATTAATAGAAAATGATCAACAATCAACTGGATTATCTTATTGCATACAATGTAGATGAGCCTGCTTATATAGGCAAGGCTAGGGATATGTATGAGCACACAAACATGACATGTGGCTCAATAAGAAACAAGGGTAGGTAGGAAATAGGTGTGGGTAGGTAGGAGAAATAATATAATATTCCACATGAGGTGGATCACCCACCGAAGGTGGAATTATCACTCCACAATAAGTGGATATGATAGTGTAATAACAAGATCAACACCATAAGAGGTGGAATTTCTCCTACACACACTATCCCAATGTGGCACAAACACCCAAGTGTCTCATATCCAAACTACTATGAAATGCATTATCCTAAGTAAACTTAAGTAAGTGTAATAATATCCATGATGAATAATTATTTACACCAACACCCCCCCTTAAGTGCAACTTAGGGGAATGCACTTAAGTCTACAATGCAACTAAGCAATGCAAGATGGGTCCTGGCTACGAGGCCATGTTAGGTACCCATGCACAAATGCAAATGCATGCAAACCAATGCAATGAAATCTCTCACAAAGTGGGGAAAGAGAGAAAAACCCAATGGGAAAAAACCCTCCCCCAAAAGAGATGAAAGCTATACAAGAGAACTCTCAAAGAAGTATGTGAGGAACAAAACCCCATGTGAGGAAAAAGTCCCCCCCATATGAGAGAAGAAGAGAAGTCAAACTGTGATCATCCCTCAATGAAGAATCTGCACCAATGATAGAAGCTCGATGTATGAAGAAACTGCTCCACGAACGTCGAACAACATTCCTCCCTTTAGGAAGAAACAAAACCAAAGGTGTATCCATGAAGTCTCCCCAATCATGAAGGGAAGATGTATGAAGAAAACTCATGATGAAAGGAATCTCTGAAAACTGCTCAAGTGTCCCCATGTCAATGCTGAAAGATACCCCTTCCAAAGATGGTAAACTGTGCCATACTGCTGAAAAAGGAACTCCAACATCTAGTGGAGATGGATGTAGAACAATATCCAAAGACTCATGTGTCTCCTCAAAGAATAAAGAGACCTCCTCCAACTGCTGTACATAAGTATCCACAATCATGTCAACCTCGAAAGAATGATCATGTAGAGAATGAACAAGAGGGTCAGAGTGTGCCCTCGCAACAATCGAAGAAGGATCATCTTCATCAAAGAGAAGATGTATGTCATCAATGATGTCTCCCAAATCTGCAATGTAGGATTCCACAAACAAACCTGCAATATCTGTTATGTAATCATCCCATGAATCTGAAGCTGGAAGACAATGTATATCCTGCTGCACTGAATCACATGAAGGCAAAACTGTCGCACTATCTGGATCATCAGGTACAATAGGTGATGTGATATCAATATGAGAAGATGAAATACAAGACTCAAGAACTGGGTTACATGTGAGAATCCCCATGTTCAAGTGTCCAAAGTTCTCCTCAAAATCTGAATCATCATAATAAGTGTGATCATGTGTAGAATCATCAAATGTGTAATCATCATCATCAACAAAATCTGAAAAGGAGTATAACCGAGATGCATGATCAACCACCCCAGTTGCAATGATAGCTCTAGTCTCCATGTCTCTAATAAAAACTGAGTCAGGTGTGAACTCCACAACTCTCTTAGTTGGGCCATGTGTGATTTGATAGATAGAAAGGAGATTGTTTGTCAAGTGGGGTACACACAACACATCATTGAAGGAGTTATCCCCAATGTCAATAGATCCTTTTCCAATCACATCCATGTATGTATGATTGCCCATCAAAATCTGTGGCATGGTGCAAGGCTCAAATGTAGAGAACATAGATTGTGAAGATGCCATATGATGAGAAGCCCCTGAATCTAGAAGCCATCTCTCTGAAGTATGATTTGTTGTAGCACATAGAGCTTGTCCTTTTCTTGTTCCAAAAGAGTGAGTCTTTCCACTTGTAGAAGCCATGAATGCTTGCCCTTTTCCTTTTGAATGTGAGGAAGTGGAAGTTGATGAATCATCCTTCTTGTAGACTTTAGGCAAATCAATGTTATGCTTTTTGATGATATGTGTAAGTTCATCAATCTTCTTAGTATGGCAACGATGTTCCTCATGACCAATCTTTTTACAATAAGCACAAGTAGGTCTCTCTCTCTTTGGTGAATTATCTTTCTTGGAAGAAGATGAATCTCCTTGTTGTGGAGAAGATTGTGCTTTGTCTTTAGGCTTTGATTGCCATTTCTTCTTGTTTGAGTTGTCCTTTCCTTGATTTGCTTTGTTTCCTTGATTTGCCACTAGTGCTTGAGACTTAGAAGAAGTCTTAAGAATGCCCATGCTTATCAACTTAGTTTGTTCCATCATCAACATTTCATTGAAAGCATCAAATGTAGGCATTTTGTAGCTTGAACCCATTGTCATCCTATGAGTTTGGAAACTAGAAACAAATGCTGCATATTCTTGTGGAAGCTTCCCTATCAAGTTGAATATCAATTGAGTATCCTTCTTATCAATGCCACAATCTTTGAGTTGTGCCCTCAACTCATTTGCCTTAGTGACATAGTCTTGTATAGTATCAAAGTTCTTGGGATCTAACATGGTGAGATCACTATCAATTTGATATCCCCTAATCTCATCAACTTGACCATACAAGTCTTGAAACTTTTGCCAAGCATCCTTGATTAGAGTACATTTCTCAATATGAAAAATGAGATCCTTTGATACATACTTTCTTAAGGTACCAATTGCCATGATATTTTTAGTGAGCCAATCTAAGTGACCAACTGGATCAGCCTTAGGATCAGCTGGAGCAACAATAGTTCCATCAATGTAATGAGTGAGTCCTTTTTCCATAAGTTTACTCCATGCATCAATTTTCCAAGTAGCATAGTTATGTGGAGTTAAGAGAGGAAACTTAGAAGAACTCATAGCAGCAAAAAAGGAAAGAACACAAGAGCACAAAAGCACAAGAGACACCCCCCAAATTCAATCAATCAAAGTACCCCCCCAAAAGTGATGATTTTGGCACTTTATACTTAGTGCGGTTACAATGAGCCACTTGCAAAACAAGGCAAAGTGGACTTATGATGCAAATTTTACAACTTCTCAAATGAGATACAAGAGACTTCAATCAATAGTGCAATGAATCTAACTGAGATTCAAGCAAATATGCAAGTACCAAGAGAGCCAAAAATGGCCTAGATCTGAAAGTACAATTTCTACTTACAATGACATCAATCTGATAGCATCATGTGAAAGTAGACGAAAAAATACGCACTTTCAAAAAAAACGGCACCTAAAAAGGAGGTCGGATGACCCCAAACGAAGCCTCTGAAGTTGCAAAAACTGGGATTACTCAGGGACAGTCACCAAAAAATGCATTTTCTGAAAAATCCGTGCATCAAAATCAAAAAATTCTTTCACCACTGCGGAGAGCACGAAATTCTAGCCCATTTCAAAAAAAATTGCACCCAAAAAGGAGCAAAAATGAGCAAGTTATGGCCATTTGAAGTTGAACTGCAAAATCAAAAATGCAAATGAGAGGGGGTCAAAAAATTTTCAAACCCTGCTGATGTGGCGCTGACATCAGCAAAACACTGTCTTAAATTTGACGGCCGTATGACCGTCGCCAAAACTTCACTGCCTGGGTGACTGGGCGTCCGTACCGTACGGACGGATTACGTGGCAAGCTGACTGGATGTTCCGTACTGTACGGAATGCTGACTGTGCAAGCTAATTCAGCGGGTGACGTGGCAGTCCGTACGGTTTCGATGTGTCTGTTGACTGGACTGTCCGCATGGCGGTGTCGTGGGAGGAGCCGCTGGTGGCGGGACCAAGCGGCGGCGCTGCAGGTGTGTTGTACCAGTGGACGCCGCTGGGCGGACGGGCAGAGCGGGTAACGCAGCTGCTGGGGAGGCGCCGGAGGAGGAGCATGGAAGGCGCCGCTCGCGGGAGTTCCTGGAGCGGAGGTGCCGGTGGACGCCGAGGGTGTTATGGGTGCCGGCACCGGAGTCCGGAGCGGCGTGAGCTTCTGCGGCGAGGACGGCACTGCAGAGTCTTCGGCGAGGTACGGGTGCCGGTGTTCCTGTCAGCGGCAGGAGGTACGGGTCACTGCACAGGGTACTCTGCGAAAACCCTGCAAAAAGGTACGGTACAGCCGGCACAGGGGGGGGTCTGCGGACCCCCCAAAAAATGTTTTTTTTTTTTTATTTTTTTTTTTGCTTTCTTTTCAATTTTTTTTTATTTTTTTTTGCTTTCTTTTCAATTTTTTTGATTTTTTTTTTTGAACTTTTGATTTTTTTCAAAACAATTTTTCTGAGAAATGAAAATTTTTTTTTGAAAAAATTATCTGAAATTCGAAAAATCCGTACGATAAGCAAAATTGGGGAAAAATTTTTTCCTCACCAAAATAGGCCAACTTTATAACCAAAATTCATGGAAACGGCCTTCCGGACGCAATGGCGAGGTCGGATCTGGTCTAGGACGCCTCCAAATGACGATGCTCCTCAGATCTGCCTCTTTACATCACAATAATGCCTCTTCAAGACGAATCAATGAGACTCCAATAGCTCTGATACCATGTTGGATTTTGCCAAGATCAAGAAGTCATTGAAATGTACATGATAGAGACATAATATGGGACAAGAATAAACTGTATTCTCATTAATAGAAAATGATCAACAATCAACTGGATTATCTTATTGCATACAATGTAGATGAGCCTGCTTATATAGGCAAGGCTAGGGATATGTATGAGCACACAAACATGACATGTGGCTCAATAAGAAACAAGGGTAGGTAGGAAATAGGTGTGGGTAGGTAGGAGAAATAATATAATATTCCACATGAGGTGGATCACCCACCGAAGGTGGAATTATCACTCCACAATAAGTGGATATGATAGTGTAATAACAAGATCAACACCATAAGAGGTGGAATTTCTCCTACACACACTATCCCAATGTGGCACAAACACCCAAGTGTCTCATATCCAAACTACTATGAAATGCATTATCCTAAGTAAACTTAAGTAAGTGTAATAATATCCATGATGAATAATTATTTACACCAACATGAGCTAACAACAAGATTGCAGAATTGAACTTAAATAATGGAAAGCTGTAAACACAAGGATAAAACAAGAATGCAGATGCGTACCCGGAGTCAAAATCTGACTAAAAATGTTTGAGACGGGGGCGTGGGCGCCACTGTCCTAATTCTGTCCCGGCACTGCACTTGAAATTGCTGTTTTGCACTCTGGAAAACTGTCTGAAATGTTGTCTGTCAGGAGGACCAGGGCGCCCAGCGCCTCTGTCCTAGGGACCAGGGCGCCCAGCGCCCCTGTCCTGGCAGGACCAGGGCACCCCACGCCCCTGTCCTGGTATTTTGCTCTGCAATTTGGTGTGGGGTGCTGTCTCGACCTGCTTTTTCTGGATCTACAACCTGCGGCATCGTCCGAGTCTCGAAACCTGCACTTGTATCTGAAAAAGGTGTTTGGGCAGCTATATAGGGTTTTGCCTTAGTCAAACCCCCACTTCGGTGATTTCCACCTCCACGAATAGCCAAGTTGTATTGTAAAAGTAATGTGTGTGCAGACCTTGTGTGTGTGCAAGATCTAAAATGCAAGTAAGCAAACTAGAGCAACCTAGAAAGTAAACCCTAATTGCTTGTCAATGATAATGTAAATGCTCTAAATCAAGATGCAAAGTGATCTAAAGCATGAATAAATGAGATATTGAAGCTTATGCAAAGACATGAAAACAACATGAAATCATACCCAACCCCCAAGGGAGAGGTACAAGCCAATCTTCAGTCGGTAATCTCCTATTGTTCTTCAATGTCTTCCAAGCCCTAAATGGATGAATGGATTTGATAAATGCTTGATAGAGGGATGTTGAAAGTTGTTAAAGTCTTCAAAGATCTGCTCTTTCGCTGCATATGAGGTTCCTGAAAACAAAATTCCGATCTCCTCAAATGAAGAAAGAGAGCTCTTATGTATGAAACCCTAGGTCACAATTTCGTCTTTTGGCCGACCTAGAGATTGAATCTCCCGCCAATTTCTTGGGGTTAAGATTTATTTTATGATTGGATCGTGCTCCTAAAATTTTGGGAAAAATGTCTGGGACCGTGTGCACTCCAGGCGCCATGGTCCCGACAACTTTTCACCAAATTTTCAGGGCCGTCAGATATGATGATTTTAGAGAGAATCCCGAAGTTACAGGTGATTTCGAGATGTTTTGACCCCCGAAATCAAGCCCCCAAGTTCGAAATAGGACTTAATTAGGGTTTTTGATTAGATGATGTATTGGAGGAATAACATGAAAAGGGGCACACTTTAACGAAAGGGCCCGACTTTATGATGTGAAGGATGATGAAATAGGACCTTAGACCTAATTAATTTGATTAATTAAGTGCTAAAGGGAAAATGTAATGCAAAATGCAAACTGCGCCAAGGCGGGTGCTAAACTAGGTGTGAAATTGTACTGCTTTAGCAAGTGCGTACAATTTACGACGCTACAACAACATGCATAATGTCAGGCCCGGTCTAAGTAAGATATAGCAATTTACCAACCATAGATCTGTACAAACTCTGATTAGCTTTTGAGAATTCATCATTTTTGGACAATTTACAACCAGTCACCATAGGAGTTCCAACTAGTTTGGAATCATCTAGTCCAAACTTCTTCAACAACTCCTTCACATACTTAGTTTGAGATATAAAGATACCCTTTCCTGTTTGTGCAATCTATAAACCTAAGAAAAACTTCATCTCACCAATCATAGATATCTCAAATTCTTTTTACATATCACTGACAAACTTCATACTCATATCATCATCACCACCAAAGATAATGTCATCAACAAAGACTTCAACAATTAGAATTTTATCATTTTCAATCTTAAAGTACAGATTACTGTCAGCAACACCTTTAGTAAATACCAATTTTAACAAGTATTTGTCTAATCTAGCATACTAGGCTCTAGGAACTTGTTTCAATCCATAAAGTGCTTTCTTCAACTTACATACCATGTCTCCATCATCTGATAGTGAAAATTCATCAGGCTGGTCAATGTAAACTTCTTCCTCTAGATCACCATTTAAAAATGCAGATTTGACATCCATCTGATATACCTTGAAATCTTTATAAGCAACATAAGCAAGTAACAGTCTAACAACTTCAATTCTGGCAACTGAAGCACAATTTTCTTTATAATCAATTCCTTCTTGCTGTGAATATCCTTTGCAGACTAGTCTAGCTTTATTTATGACTATTTCATCAACTTCATTCAATTTGTTCCTAACAACCCATTTAGTACCAATAACATTTTTATCCTTGGGTCTAGGCACAAGTTCCCAAGTGTTATTCTTTTTATTATAATCTAACTCTTCTTCCGTGACTCTCATCCAGTTATTATCTTTACAGGCTTTAGCAACATCTTTAGGTTCAATTTTAGAAATCAAACATACTTCTTCTATAGCTAACCTTCTTCTAGTCATCACACCTTTATTCTTATCACCAATAATATGATTCTCAGAATGATTCAATTTAACATACCTTGGAGTCTTTTGTTTGTTCTGATCCTCAGATTCATGCACATCATCACCACCACCACCAGCAACTGGATTAACAATCTCTACTGGATCATTCTGCTTAGGCTCTTCAAGATGAATATGAGCTAAAACAACATGTGGACCATCATCATAAGCTTTGATCTCCTTCCCAAGGTTCTCATCCACCTTCACATTTGCACTCTCAACTATCTTTCTCAGTCTCTTATTATAGCACCAGTAGGATTTTCTCTTTGTATAATATCCCAAAAAGATACCTTCATCACTTCTAGCATCAAACTTTCCAATATCCTCATCTCTCTTGATATAACATTTGCTACCCAAAACTTTGAAATATTTCACAGTAGGAACATGACCAAACCAAAGCTCATAAGGGGTCTTACCAGTATCACCTTTGACACATTCTACTGTCTTCTGATTCCATCCATCTCATAGAATGAATTAAACTCACTGGAACAAATTGCTCCACCTCTATTAGATCTTAGACACTTCAGCTTCAATCCGAACTTAGTTTCAACTTTAGCTTTGAATATCTTAAATTTCTCAAATGCTTCTGATTTTTCCTTCAAAAAGACAACATACATCATCCTGGAATAATCATCAATTAGCAACATAAAGTATCTATCACCCTACACAGTTCTAACATTTGTAGGTCCACACAGGTCAGTATGCACAAGATCCAGCAATCCATCAGATGTATACCATTTATTCTTGAAATAAATCCTTGTTTACTTACCCAACTGACATTTCTTACATACTGGATTAACATGTTTAACAATATTAAGCAGATCTCTAACAGTTTGTGTAGAACTAATCTTAATCAATGAATCAAAGTCTAAATGACACATCCTTCTATGTCAAAACCAACTCTCATCTATCTTAGCAATCAAACAACTTTTCTCACCAGCATTCAAATGCACAATGTTACCTTCAGTCTTAGTTCCGGATGCAATCTCTATACCAGAGGCATTTGAGATCTTACATTTACCATCCTTGAATTGTAGATCACAACCCTTATCAACCATCTATCCAACACTCAAAAGATTATGCATCAAACCTTCAACATACAAGACATCATCAGTTTTATGCTTACCATCAAAAGAAATAGAACCTCTCCCATGGATTACACAGGCTTTGTCATCTCCAAATCTAACTATTCCACCATCATACCTTTCCATGCTTACAAATTTTCTTTTATCACCGGTCATATGATGTGAACAACCACTATCAATCACCCATTCATCCTTTTCTTCTACCTTAGCAGCCAAAGCTTTCTCCTCAACATAACAACTAGTGGAATCAATAGGTACAAGTCTATCTTCTTTAATGGTAGTAAACACAACTTCATCTCCTTCTGATTCATCATCTGTAACACCTTCATCTGCATCATAATAACCATTCTTCTGGTTCCTAAACTTTTGGTTAGACTTATAAAGCTTATCATACTTCTCATGCTTCTCATATCTATCATTCCTATCATGCTTATCAACCTTATCATGTCTATCATACTTAGCCATTCTCTCCGGACATCTAGAAGCAAAATGTCTTATTTATTACAAGAAAAACATTTCAAGGGAAAATTTCCATCATACTTACCGACACCTTTAGGAAATCTCCAGGCAATAAATGCTCCAAGCTCATCAAGCTCTCTTTCTTACTCTGTTATTTCTCTTCTTTCTCTTTCATATTTGGATATCCTGCACTCATTAGGATCATAGTTCTGCTTACCAGATATAGATGTTGATGCTCTAAATTTTGTCTTAGACTTTCCATGTGATTCTCCAAATTCACTTAGCTCAAATGCAGCAAGTTTTCCAACCAACATATCTCTTATTACTGTAGTCACACTTTGGATCTCATGAATAGCGGCAAGCTTATGTTTATAAGCAGGAGGCAAAGATCTCAGCACCTTAGCAACAATCTCATCTTCCTCAATCTTTCCACAACACACCTAATACCAAGGACAAGTTAATTCACCTTAACCATGTATGAATGTATGTTCTCATCATCTCCCATCTTCAATGTCTCATACTTTCCTTTCAAGCTCTGCAACTTAGCAACTTTTACTTGACTGTCACCTTCATATAGGATCTCAAGCTTCTCCCAGATCTCATGTGCAGTTTGAAGTCCCATAACATTTGTCCTTTCAGAATCAATCAGGGCACTAAGTAATGCTTTCTTTGCTCTGATGTTATATTCTGCTTCGTTAACCTCATCAGGAGTGGATGGTCCATTATGAGGAACAACATAGACATTCTTAGTAATCTTCCAGTAATCCTCTCCAAGACATTTCAAGTGCACCTCCATCCAGATCTTCCATACAATATAGCTACTTCCATCAAACCTTGGACTATCCTTCTTGAAAAGAATACCTTAAGCTGCCATCTCAGATCTCCTCAAGCGATTAAGCTTCTACCAGAGGATCTGAATCTGATACCAACTATTAGAAACAATCAAGAGGGAAGACTGAGAGGGGGGGGGTGTGAATCAGTCTTCACCGGATCTAAAAATTAAACTCCAAAACAAAATTGATAAACTGCAGCAATGAGTAGATAATCAAATTAACAACACAACACACAACACCAATATTTTTGACGTGGAAAGCCCGGTTAAGGGAAAAACCATGGTGGGAACCTAACCACAGTAAGATGATACTATACAGTAGTATGTGAAAATATTACAATGGAAATGCACATGCAATCGGGCACATTGCCTAGAGCTCACTGTCTAGATATTTGCTCGGAAGGCTACAACCCTCAGGGAAGTCTCACTGACTTACAATATGATTCAGACTACAATTCAGAAGAAATGAATTGCAATGATGGCATCTACAAATGCTTGATGATAGTTCCGACTAAGCACAGTTGTTTTCTCTGCAACACTAACCTCACCTTAACACTTCACTAAATGATAAATATTTTATTCACACATTCACCTCTCTCAGATAATGCAGACACAATACTGATACCATAACTAAGTGAATAACTCACCTATATATACAATTCATCAACCTTGATAACAAGGTTGGCTAAACCCTCAACTCACAACTACAAAAATTACATTACACGATACAAAGATCAATCACCCGACCAATATAATGATTTAAATTATATAACATGGACCTAATTCAAATTCTCAAACGATCACATCCACTAGAAATCATGCCAAGATCAACCGCAACACACTACACCATAAAAAATACCACATAACATGAAAATCAATACCGGTTGACAAAAACTACCAAAAACTCGCACAATGATCAATGGAGATCGCCAAAAAAAAGAAGAAACGACTAGGAAACACTAGCAAGCATGTTAAAATCATCACCAACAACTGCACCAACATGCCACTTATCAAATCTTCATCGATCAACATCAGAAAGCTAATGAACACAGCCAATCAACAATTGTCACAAAGAAAGATAACTAGCAAGGCACCAAATCACAAACCATCTGAAATGAAGATACACAAGATCATCCCAAACAATACCCCAAAACCTTAGCACAAGATCTGATCACACCGGAATATACCAGAGGAAATACTAGATTTTGCAAAACAGTGATGAACACAACCAAACTAAAAAAATGGATTAGAAGATCTTCCCAAACTCACCATAATAAACCACAAGAATATGTTGACATCAATGACAACAACATATCCTAGCAGCAAAAATCCAACATAATCTATCCAACATTACCAAACCATCACTATTAAAAGCTCCCATTGTCAAAATCTATAACCAATTCATCATGACAAAGTAATAAAACCATCATACTACAAGTCCCAAAATAGACTAACTAGATACCATAAATAATACCATCCTCTCATCTCAAAGCACACATGTACTAATGTACAAATGACCACAGACAAGGCCAACTAACTAACTCTACATAAATAGTGAATCAACCTGGTGGATATAGACAATCCACATCCGATTCATCCCAATGTATTCAAAAGGTTGCATGTACCTACAAATCACATAACTTTAAGATCCAAACGATGAAATATGCAACTCATCATCATGTTAGTAATGTGTAAACTAAGATATCAAACACCAAATCAACCTTAGATCTCATTTGCCAAACTTGACCACATCCAAGTACCATAGCCAAGGAACCAATCAAGCATATAGAAGATAAGAAACAACTTCCTAACATCAAACCAAATTACCACAAACTTGATTTTGTCGTGCCAATACAAAGGTGTATCTACATAATCATGACACCATAATAAACACCAATGTTGTACCTACACTCATCTATCACCCACATGAGCCTCCAAGGCTCAAACCATTTTTGAACATATCCTCAAATCCAGGGAAAACTTTAAGAAACCCCTCCCTTGGACAAGGTGTAAAAACCTAGCGAAAGTTGTATAATTCCTAAGAAAATTTTAATTTTACTGGCGAATTTTTGCGGTTTACGAAAAAAATAAAAATCTCCATTGGCGAATTAGCCGTGATCGCTCAAAGTTTGTGAAAAATCCTGGCGAATTGTTTTATTTTTAAAACCCAAAAAATAATTGCATGGGCGAATTGTAATGTTTTTAAAACCAGAAAAATATTTGCATTGTCGATTTCAACCTATTTTCAAATCATTAAAAAACAATATTGGCGATTTCAAGCTATTTTCAAACCATAAAAAAAATATTGGTGATTTCAAGCTATTTTCAAACCATAAAAAAAAATATTGGCGATTTCAAGATATTAACTTTAAGTAATTAAAACATGTGGCACACAGTCATCAACTCTCTGTCTGGAAGACTGCCCATTAGAAAATCTCATGACCTAGTGACAAGCCCTTATGACTCTCTCTATCTCCAACTTGCAAGCTGAAAATGCTAAGCCTTCGTAACCTCGAGATCTAGCGATTGAGGGAAACTGAATTGGCACTTGCCAATTCTCGACCACAAATGTTAAGTCCTCGTCACCGCAACGACTTGGAGATAGTGGTAGCTTTAATCCTTGTCGCGTACTCACCAACATAAAACTATTTATCTCTTAACCGCTAGCACTTCACTCGCAAGCACGCGACTTGATTAGGTCTTCAGACATTTAACTTCGTGAGCTGGCGATAACCATTAAACCTAACCACAAATTGTCTAGTCGCTAGCTCGTGACCTAAAAAAGCTAACATTAAACAAACATGAGAGCTGGCGACAACTGTATGAAATGATTTACTCGCTAACTCTCGTGGCTATAATGTATGACATCAGACCAACTCGAGACCTCACAACCAAAGCAATTTCACTAACAATCTCTAGCTCGGTAACATAAAACGCTAACACACAAAAAGCTAGAGACCTCGCGATGTAAACCCAAACCAACTTGTCACTAGCTTGCAACTTGATCATGTCTTCAGACATTTTACCTTGCGAGCTGGCGATAACCATAAAACTTAACCACAAACTATATGGTCGCTAGCTCACAACCTAAAATTTTTAAGGCTTGGATGCTGACTCGTTTTTGAGGGACTAGTTTGAAGGTTTCTCTTGAGTCGAGCTTGATTAGACAAGCGAGGACGACAGTTTCAGAGGCATAAAAGGATTTGATAGCTTTTGAGTTAGAGATGGGAGATCACAGATTTCTCTCAGAAATAAGAGCTCGGGTTGCTTGTTTTCAGGGATTCTGAAGCAGAATTTGTCCAATCAAGGAGGAATAAAATCAGAACAAAATCATTCACAATAGATGAGCCTTAGCAAGATGCAATGGATTTGATAGGCATGACTTCTAGAGTCTACAGTCATGTTGAAAAACACCAAAATGATGATTTTTCACATGAATGAGCATCACCAAATGAAATGTGAAAATGTTATAAATACAATGGAGTGGTGACTTAATTGGTAGAAGAGAAACTCAGAAAAGAAACCTTTTTCATTTTCTAAGAGTGGTTTTTTCCTCAAAAAGGAAGATGATGTTTGAGCAGGATCGTGCATGGAGTTGTTGTGTGCTCTGTGATACCGGATGGGTGTTTTTTTGTTTTCTTCTGTGTGAGTTTGTTTATTGTCAGAGGGGTTGTGAAAGTGAGAAGGATTGCCAGAGGGGGTGTGAAAGCCTTTTCTTGTCAAGAAAGGCCAAGCATGGCACATCCTCTGCTTCTACTCTGCCATAGGATGGCAAGGGGTTTGAAGAAGGAACCCGCAAAGGAATGAAAGAAGGATTTGTTTGGGTGGGGAGTGGCAGCCAGTCATCTTTGTGATGACATGGAAGCTGGAACCCCTCCCCAACATATTACATTTACCCTAAAACTCATGTTTCCACTTTCCTTGATCGTGGGCATGAAGGCTCGAGCTCCTCTTTCCATTGTCTCTGTTCCTAGGCATGAAGGCTTTCTCCTCTATTTGGAAATGATTTGTTGGATAGAACGTAACATCTCACATTCCATCCGAAGGCATCAGGGTGATAATGGCATAGCTCAAGTAGTTTTGCAAGTTGTATAGTCATTGGGGTTCCTTTTCTGGTTCCAGTAGTGATTCTAGACTCTAGGTGAAGGGAACAAGTTATATACTGTATAGTCATTTACAGAGCAAATGAGAAGCATTTAGTGTCAAGCTTTGTGCAGGTTCTTGAAGGAGTTCTTTATATATATATATATATTGTGTATAATTCTATCTCTTTCAAATGATCAGAATCATGAGATTTAACTTTTTTCATTTGTTGCATTGTTATGGTGTATGTAATTTTTCATTTAACGCTTCCTAATCCTATTATGCCCAGGAATGCAAAATTTTTGTTAGTCTAGAATCATATTAAGGATTCACCTCATTGTAATTGGTGGGCGGATTATATACATAGTCATAGAACACCTCCATATATATTACATAAACATCCATAACATATAAAATCATAAGAGTATAAAGAATGAAAGTATTAAACACCACAATAGATAGGAATACAACATAATTAGTAAAACATCAAGACAACAAACCAGTGCCTTATCCTAGGGCATAAAGTCACTTTCAATTCAAAGACAACCTGATAATAAACTTCAATAAGATTCATTTGCAGATAAATAGGAATGAAATTATGAATAATGTCATTACATACGCAACCCAGATTCATATGTAAACTAAAAAACCTTTGCCCATTCAATTCATAGTGAAAACATAAATTCAACACAAAGACAATTATGTGAAGATCTCAAACTGCAAATGATATTGATATTATATTCATAATGATATTTGAAAGTAAATTCACAATGAGATTCAACTATGCACTTATCAAATTCTTGAACAATTGAGCTATTATAACTATATAAGAGTTTTCAAGTTCAACATCAATAAAAGTGGCCAACTGGCCATCCCTCTCTATCGATCAAAAAGAAAAAGTGGCCATCCCTCTCAAATTAATCTTGGAATCCTTTTATAAGATGAGGATTCAACAAGCTTAGGATTACTGTGAGGAATCTTGGGTAGCAACCTCAACCTGAGATTTCTTCTTTGGCTTTAGCATGGCTTGCCACCTGTCCACCTCTTTGTCTATTGGCCAACTGAATGCCTTTACCTCTTCCAACTTTGCAATTGAATCTGTCCATCTGGCATCTGTAACTGCCCTGGACTCAACAATAAAATTTGCACATGGTCAACCTCAACCTTGAATAGTGAATCAAGCATACCGTTAAGGAAATCATCACCAACCTGTTCATTTACATGCTTGATTATTTCTTCTTTCTCCATAATCAAATCAAATTCGCTGGTCCAATCAGAATCTGATTTCAAATCTCCATTACTACCATAAATTGAAGGCACCAATTTACTATAACCTTCTCCAAATGTCTGCAATTTTTCATTTACAAGCACATCCTTCCCTCTGAAAAATGCATAAGTTGCATTCATTACCTCCACCATGTCTTTAGTGTCACTGATCTTGGGAGGGAACTTGTCACTATACATCATTGCAGTATCTAGCTTATCCATTAATCTACTTCTTCTTGACCAAACATTGAACAAAGGTCCAAGAAAAGCGACAGCCTTAGAGGATGTTTTACTTGCCTCTTTCAAAGAAATGTGCAAATCATGCACTACCATCAATTTTCCTTTCAACACATTAATCCTGTGTTTCAGAATTCCTGACACAACAGAGATAGCCTTGACATTTTGTTCCTTTTCAAGCTTTTCAATTTTCCCTGTGTATTTCTCCATTTTTACTGTCACATCAGCTGATATTTCTTGTACTTGTTTTGTAATCTGTATTGGAGGGGGCCCATTTGCAATTTTTTCTTTCAACTCCACTAACTCTTCCTCCAGAGCACCCTTCTTCATCAATGTCTCTTCATATTTTTAGACAATGCAATCAATTGGGTATATGTTTCTATGTATCTTCTTGACAAATCCTCTGTTTTTAATAAATTCATGAAAGACACTTGAGTAAAAAATGAGGCAATCTCCATGTCAGTTGTGTTCTGCAAGTTCCAGATCATTCTGTCAGCTTTCTTTTCTACTTGGATATTTAGAAGGTGGGGATTTTGAGTGGAAGGGGCCAAAGACCAAGCAACAAGTGTCTTTGACTTAGGGTTAAATCATGTTCCTCTTATTACATCTCCAATTTCAAATTCAATTTTAAACATTAGGTCCTCTTGCTTCCTAATCTGATCAAGAATAAAAATAGACTAGATATCCCAGTCAGGCATCATAATCATACCAGTACTCTTAATCAATTGTCTTGCCTATTCCATAGATATTTGCTCCCTGTCAGGATCATATTCCTGCAGTGCCTTGATGATCTCCTGTTTCTTTTCTTCATTTGCTTCCTCTATGATAAGATTTTATCTTAATTGTTTTTGTTTCAATCTTGTCAAAAAACTTTTAAATTCATCTAACTTAATAAAGTCATCATCTTTCATGAACTTATTTGACAACATCACACACTCATCAAAGCCTTGAGCAAGGGCTTTGTTTGTTTCTCCCTGTTCTTCATTCTGCCCCGCTTCTATGAGATGTGTCCTTATCTGATGAAAGTATTGTCCTTGTTCTATAACAATTGCTCTAGCAGAGTCTCTCCTCACAATTATACTGACCTCATTGGTTTTTTGTTTCTTTGCAGCTGGGGTAGATTGAACTTCATCCCCACTCTCTACATCATCAACAGACACATTAAGTGGCCTCTTGCCATGTGAAGAATGTCCATCTTGGGGGTCTTGCTGCTGAGCAACCACTTTTAAATATGAAATTTGAGGCATTTGTTCCATCAGAGTTTCATATAAACTCAACATTTTGTTAATCCTCTCCAGGTACGGGCTATCAGGGCAAAAACCTAAGAAACTAGGGTCAACAGCCTTCAATTTTGCTTCAACTCTCATCAATTTTTTTCCATTTTCTTCTCCTTTCTTGTAATTCATCTTTTCTCGGCAAATTTCTAACCACATCTTCATCATCCAATGTTTCATGGTCCTTTATTGTGGCCCAAGGTGTCATTTTTGGCATTGCAACTTTAATAAATTGTTCTGGATCACAGAATCTAGACACAACATTAACCAACCTATACTGTTTAAGGAAATTGTTTACTTCATCAAATGAACTCCAACCAATGGTAAAATCAGATGCAACCCAAAGCCTAGGAAGAAGAGAACCCATCCTGTGTTTATCAAGGTATTCTTTTTCAACTAGGGTCAATTGCCAGATAAAATCCATAAAAGCAATCCTAATTGGAACAAATTTTGGTAAAATATGGGGAGGCTGAGGACACCCATAGACTCTGATCACAGTAAAGTTATCAAAAAAATAAAAGTCCCCCCAGTTATGTGAAATAGACTAGTTTGGAACAAACTGGTAAGGTCTCAAAACTCTCCTAACATTAATTGACAATCGTTCCCTATTTATTCCTAGCATTTCCATAATTGGCGAAACAATCCAATTTTCAAAGAAAAGGAAAGAAGAATGGGGAGAACTACTGTCCCAAACCTGGGTCCATCTTTGTATTGGCATTAAGACACCCAATTCTTCTTTGAAAAGCTCTAATTCTTTATCCATGAACTCAACATTATAGAACAAGATTAAATGCATCAGCAATGAATAATTTGAATGTATGGCTAGGTGCACCACTCTGAATTTAAACTAGAGCATTATGAATGTGTTCAACCACATAGCCCACATAATTGTAATCTTTGTTAACATCTAGGTGTTGAATGTCCATAGCCATCATCAGTAATTCAGCTGACACTGTTGAATCTCCATCAAAACCCAACACTCTGCATAATCCATAGATTGTACAATGCATATAATGGGGGAAAGGTGTGATGTCAAATGGTGGTTCAATACTCTCTAGAATTATAACCGCCTTCCTATTCACCCTAGGCATGTATTTGGGGATTGCATGCTTCTTGATAACACCTTTGTATTTGCCATAATCCTCTGCAATCCGCTCCAAATCTATATCTGTACATGCAGCACCAGTAATCTGGAAAGCTTCAACAAAGCTAGCTCTATTAATTGAAACTAGGGCAGACTGGTTCTTTCTTCTGATTACCCTAGATATTGGGCAATAGCGTTTGGCCAACTCTTTGATCAAATCCACATCAACATACACATCTAGCACAATTAACTTTGCCATATTTAAATCCCAAGGGTTTGACATCGGGACACCCTTAACCCTATTATTCCATAAATAATTAAACAGAGCAGAACCAGTCATATTAATCATGGTAGTGTTTCAGCATTGGCTCCATAAATCTTTCCATGCCAAATCATTTGTATTCAAAGCAACGGAAGTCCCTGGCATCAAATCTACAAATTCTTCTTTGTATTTCTTAACCATCTTTTCCTCGGTGGCACTGGCCTTGGAACCTCTAGGTCCTCCTGCTCCACTTATCGTGGCCTTGGGCTTGGGCTTGGAAGCTCTAGTTTCACTCGTTGCCTGGCTCATTTTAGCTACAGGAGAAAAACTTAACCAATTTTCTAAAATTTTCCCACACCCAACACTCCGAATTCTCCAATGTTGTTGCAGAGCTCAATTCAGTGGATTACCTCGAAGATAGAATGCATTAATGTAATTATACAAAATCTTGGCTCGATCATGAAATTTATGGTATTTGGGCACCGTCACTTCTCTCAAGTCTCAAGTCTCATTAATTGCCACACTTGCATGAACTAGCTACTGTGACATTAATTCAAATTTCAAACTTCAAAGCTGAAGTACTCGAGCGAAGTTTGAATTCATGCCCTTCTATTTGATTGTGATTGCCATTCAAAACTTTTACAGAACCCGACAAACAAGTCCACGTGTTAGCGAGTTAGTGACAATGCTACCAAATCCTCTTAATCGCAAGCTCACAACCCCTTTTACGAATCCTCAAAGAATCTCGCGAGTGAGCGACAGCTATTGATCTTCATCAAGCCCTTCAGTCGCAACCTCGCAACAACAGTTGTAATGTTCTTTCTTTACTTGCGAGCTGGCAACCATTGCAAATCTAACAAAACAACTTATTTCATTGCAAGCTCGCAACTAGAAACTTAACTTGACTTAAACCCTTGTGATCCCACGACAATAAGACACTTAATTATTGTCGCATGCTCGCAACACTTTTTGACTTAAGACTTACAAACCCGCGAGCATGCGATGACCACAAAATCAGACCAAAACTTACCTGTCGCCAGACCGCAACTTAAAATGCTAAACAACTTCAAAACCTACGAGCAAGCGACGAAACCAACTAAGTTGTGATACCAACCACATCACGTGACCGCAAATTAAAATGACTTAACCATGAACACCTCGCGACCTTGCGATAACATAAAATCACACCCAGTCCCAACCTCACAACATAAAATGGTATTTGGGCACCATCACTTCTCTCAAGTCTCATTAATTGCCATTTGCAGTTTGCCACACTTGCATGAACTAGCTAGTGTGGCATTAATGCAATTATACAAATGTCAAAATCTCGGCTCAATCATGCAATTTATGGTATTTGGGTGCCATCACTTCTCTCAAGTCTCATTAATATTAATTGCCACACTTGCATGAACTAGCAGTAGCTACTGTGGCATTTGATTGGCGATTACCATTCAAAACTTTTATAGTTGCCGATAAACAAGTCCACGTGTCAATCCCCATCTTTAATCACACACTCGCAACCGATTATAACAATTTGGAAAGGAACCAGCGAGTTAGCGACAATGCTACCAAATCCTCTTAATCGCAAGCTCGCAACCCCTTTTACGAATCCTTAAAGGATCTCGCGGGTGAGAGACAACCGTTGATCTTCATCAAGCCCTTCAGTCGCAACCTCGCAACAACATTTGTAATATTTTTTCTTTACCTGCGAGCTGGCGACCACTGCAAATCTAACAAAACAACTTATTTCATCGCAAGCTCGCAACTAGAAACTTAACTTGATTTAAACCCTTGTGACCCCATGACAACAAGACACTTAATCGCCGTCGCATGCTCGCAACACTTTTTCACTTAAGACTTACAAACCCGCGAGCATGCGATGACCACAAAATCAGACCAAAGCTTACCTATCGCCAGATCGCAACTTAAAATGCTAAACAACTTCAAAACTTGTGAGCAAGTGAAGAAACCAACTAAGTTGCGATACCAACCACATCGCATGATCGCAAATTAAAATGACTTAACCACGAACACCCCGCGACCTTGCGACAACATAAAATGGTCAAGTGCAAAACATCTTGTGAGGTAGCGATAACTAAAATCTCCCAGTACTCGCAAGCTCGCGACTTAAACTGACTTGATGATAAAGGACCTGCAAGCTAGCGATAACCATAAAATCTCAAAACTTTTTATCTCTTGACCGCAACGAAACCATAAAATCTCAAAAAAATTTATCTCTTGACCGCAGCGAAACCATAAAATCTCAAAACTTTTTATCTCTTGACCGCAGCGACCGAGTGAGTACCAACAAAAATCAATGTTTTATGTTAATTTACCGTCATAAACAGGCACGAGCAGTGGCACACAGACCATTAATGACTTAGTACTTACTCGCTAACTCTCGCGGCTATAATGCATGGCATCAAACCAATTCGAGACCTCGCGACCAAAGCAATTTCATTAACAATCTCCAGCTCACTAACATAAAATGCTAACACTAAAAAAACTAGAGACCTCGTGATTTAAACCCAAACCAACACTCGCTAAGTCGCCACTTAAATTGTTAAACATGAAATTTATCTACGAGTTAGAGATGAAACATTAAACATGTCTGCCCAACCGTTTGACCACACTTGACATTGACATGGACAAATAAAGAGATGACAACTCATATTTTCAATACACGATAACTTTGGTTTACTAGCCAACTAAGACAAAAAACAAACACAAAACCCTAATCGGCATGAACATCATGTTAAGCATTTAATATAGAACAGTAGAAAGGTTCTAGCAGTAACAGTTATGCAATATGAATAATTTTATGGATCTTGTGACACAAATTGTTGCATTTCATGTTCAACATAATGTGGAACCAAATACCAATTTACTAATAATTCAATTGTTTACTAATAATTCAAATTCACAATTAAAAATATAAAACAAGTATCCGTTCTGATTGACAAATTCAAGGAATACAATATCAAAAATCATCAATGACAACTATAGTATTACAATTTTGCAAATTGAAATTGTAATATGAATCAAGAACTATAGTATAATTATAAATACCTATAAACTGACTGCTAATTCACTTCAGTGACTCACTCTGAGACTTCCATATCCCAAATGGAGTCAAGATCCAGAAACTGACTAGTACTAACAGGTTCATCTTCATTTTGAGTCGGGTATTAAAAAATGTCTTTGTCTTCATGCCGACTCTGAGTCTGCGATCCATCATATTCATTTGTCTCAGCACTAGCACTAGCAGTAACACCACCAGCTTTTAAAGTGTTGCACATCCCTCGTCTTTCACGCATGGAATTCTAGATTGCTAGTGCCCTATCATATGGAAAATCTCTAAAATTATACTGGGTTACAAACAACCTCAAGCAAGTTTCCAAATTCTTGTCTAATTTGTTTCTGATCTTTGATTTCAAAAGCCCTAATGCACTGAAAACTCTCTCATCTTCCATCGACCCCAATATCATTGTTTGACATAAATCAACAAGTTTCAAATATTCTGGTATTGCAATATGCAAAGTTTCACTTTGATCTATCCTTTTCCAAAGCCCTGTGATTGATCCAGGTTCAAATGGATTCTCCAAGTTAACCAACTATTGTTTCATAACCAATGCAAACTATTTACATTGTTTTCTAAGATGAGCTAAATTTAAAATTGCTTCTATTGGCTGTCCATTGCAATATGCATCTTTTGAAAATGTCAATATCAATTCCTCTAGTTTTTTATGATACATCTTTGCATCATTTGGATTATCTCCAATTGAATGCCAAAATTGAAGATACACACAACCCATGGCTTCAAGTATTTCTTCTCGAGGGAATCTTTCACGAATCTCAGTTGAAAGTTCATATGCAATAGACTTCAAATTATCACTAACAGATTTAACAATCCTGTCAAAATCTTCCTTTTTAACTGGTAGTGCTCTACCTTGCTTGCCCGTCTTAGATTGGTGCATTGGTATCTGAAATCCTTTTACAAAGACACATAACTCATTTTTTATATTGAAATGTAAAAAAATTTCATCATGATTCAAATCTGTAATTATCTGCCACCTAAAAAAATTTGGGCTTTGCCCTGTTAGATCTGAATATAGACCATCCAAGCTCAAGCATGTCATTTGACGTAGAGTGCTATACTCATTGATATACATAGTTCTGTCTTGGGCTTTCTTAACAAGTTCATTGAATCTAGCATGGGGAGAAGACTAGCTAAAGTTAACAGAGTCTCTATATCACTTAACTTATGTAAGAGATCAGGAGCTTTGTCTACTATGAGGCATTGCTCATACATTAGTCTGATCAAGGATTGATATTCTGTTAGAACTCGTTCCACTGGTCCATGCAAGGAGATCCATCTGGTCTCAACATCTCTGAGAAGCTTGTTTCCTCCTGTTACTCCCTCAGCAAAAATCTGAAATTCTGCAAAACGTTTAGGACTTCGGCAAAAGTATGAGTGGAGCTTGTGGACCAAATCTTCAACTTTTGACATTGTAGGGAAATTTCTTACAATTCTATATGCTAAATTCATTCGATGGGCCATGCAGTGAATGCCAACCATGTATGGTACAATACTAGTTTGTAATCAGCGAGATAGTTTGCCATTTCCCATCCAGCGTTTATTGACCAATGTGACATAGGATAGTGAGGAACATTCAAAAAAGATAATAAATTACTAAATTCTGGGAAATCTTTCATAGGATGCCCTCTCGACATAATATGAAAAACAACACTCATCTGAATAGTCTTTGCTAGGTTTGCATCTTTCACTGCATGTTCAAGCCCAACCTTGATTGTATTTCCAAATCCACTATTACCAATCAGTGTCGTTTTGTGGTTATGCTCTTCATTTTCTGCGGCATACTTAACATGAAGACATTCTTCCTTTGATTTCCATCTTACTACTGGTGTTTCCTTTCCGTCTATGATTTGTTTTCATAAACTTTACCAATATGCTTTTCTATGGTGTCAAGCTTTAGCTGCATCTTCTTCTCTCTTTTAGTTTTCCAGCTACAAATCTTACACCTGCATTCTGTTGGTTGTTCATCATTGTTTGGGACCGGTTCAATGAATGGGTACTTCGCAATCAAACTTAAAACTCCTTGTCATCTCCCACTCTCGCCCCAGTTTTACTTTCCTTTTTCTTTTCTTCCTACCAACATCATCTTTAGTACTAGCATTTGCATTCGAGTGAATTATCTCATTATGTGTATCCCTTACAACATCTTCTGCCATGTCGGTATTGTTATCCTCATTTGATGCACTTAACTCAATGACAATCCCACCTTGTGGTGGTGGTGAGCTACTGTGAATGGCTTCTGCAACTGTAGAAGTTGATGGACCAGAAACTTTGCCAATTCCAAAGAAAGACTTTATGATAGTATCTTTAAGTTTAAGTTTTGGGCATTTTGATGGCCTCTCAATCCCTTCAGTTTCACCACCTTGAGGAGTCTTACCCTTGTGTGACATCCCAATTTCTTCACCACCCTAAGGAGTCTCAGTCTCACCCTTGTGTGACATCTCAATCCCTTCACCACCCTGAGGAGTCTCACCCATGTCTGACTGTGACATCTTGAGTCTTGACCTCTCACTACGAATTAAAAGTTAAAACTAATACTATCAAGTATGAAGAAATGATTACTCACCTTTATGCCTTCTCAATTCTCTGAATTAGGAATCAGGAATGCTTGGGCCTGTGTTGTAGGATTGTAACTTTGGCCGTCCGCCCTACAATACAAATGAACTTCGACTTTCCAACTCAATTTGTGGAATGCGAATCGAGACTCAAGAGCTCCCAATTTACTAATCAGACACGAACAAATTGTAAGAAAGAGTGTATTTATAGCAATCCATGATTGCATTTTTGGCGAATTGCGCAGAGCCCAGGCGTCGCAATTGCCAATAAACATTTAATTTAATTGCATTTTTGGCGAATTGCACAGGTGTGCAATGAACATTTAATTTAAGCGAGGCAAAATGGGTCCTCGAATGCTTATAATGTTTTAATTGATATTGGCGAATTTGGTCGACGCGTGCAATGAACATTTAATTTACCATTGGCGATTTAAGTCCTAGGTATGTGGTCGTTTTACTATTGCTGGTGAATAATGAAGGTGATCTAATACCCACGTTCGAGTGATTCCAGGCAAATATTACGAGCATGCACGTCGATGGTGTGTGGTCAATGATGAAGCCAGATTCTACAGTGTGCCATTAACCCCAAAATTTTGGGCAATTTGACCATGATTGTTGCCCTAGACTATTCACGCGAAATTCGCCAATTGGTGAAGATTCACCACTAAAAAACTCTTTGCTCAAATCTAAGACAACTTGTGTACTCATCACCATCAAAGTCTAACTCTTAAAAATACATGTAAATCTATACTAAGAAGCACCAAATCTGAAAAAATGTTGTACCATCATGAATATCACAAGAAAATATGTACTCCCTTAAAGTTTTGCCTCTTGACTCATCTAGATGCTCACACAATCACACCTCGAATCTCAAGCACATAAGTTTTCAAACAACTACACAACTCTTTATGCTCACCACTATGTAGTACATTGAACATGCTCTCTAGTGCCTATTTGAAATTGAAAAACTAATTATGTATGCAAAAAATTTTGCTAAAAAATGTTAAATAAAGAAAATTTCGCTTCCAAGCCTCGAAAATTAGTCAAAACAACAAAAATAGGGAATCGGACCTATACCACTATGTAGTACTCATAAACAACTTTACGTCAACTATAAGAAGTCAAAAAATTGACTTCCTAGTTGAAAGATGTTTGTTTGGAGAAAAAAGCCAATTTCTCTATAAGAACAAATTTGAAGTGGACCCCAATACCATTTCCAAATGAATTTTAATTTTAAAAACTTCAAAACATTGATTCAAATTTCAATAAATTTTAAAACCTTTGTAATGTGGGGTGTGTTTGTAGCATATAAGGTTATAAGATTTTTAATATTTAAATGTTCTAAACATGTGGTTAGCCCCCCCCTTTGTTTTTGGAGTTTTAAACCTATGGTTTAAAAGCTTATGTTAAGGTTTTATTTTAAAATCATAATTTTAAATGTTTGTGGTTTTTGGACATTGACTAGGGTGGATGTAAGTACATCAACAACATAGGTACTATACTCTCTTACCATCGACTAATAACACTGTGCCGTCAATACCCTATGGGTACTAGAATGGCAAGGTCTATAGACCATTTTATATATACTATTTTTTTGATTTAATATTTCATTTTTATATTTTTTAGGAAATAATTTTAATGGAAATGAAAAAATAATTTTTTTTTACAACCTGCAAATTTGATAGTTGTATGACCATACGACTGTATGGAAAATTTTAATAATTTTTTCAAAATTTTCAAAATAGGTCAAATCTAATGTCATTTTTCATCTCATGGAAGGAGACATGACCAATAGACTATCAAGTGAGACCATGAGCCTATTCCCTACTTGGGCTAGCTAGTTCATTCAATTTCCTAGGTCCACATATACATTGCATTATCTAAATTAGTAGGGAATCCACGTATCCTTCCAATATCTAGCAACAACAAGGTAAATTTTCCTATATCTAAGGTACACAAGAAGCTCTCAAATAAACATAGAACAATGATACAATTGCCAATTTCCTTGAATTTCTACTCTTATGTAAATAAAACAAATGCCAAGGCCTCTTTTGAGGAGCTAGCTACTTTGAATTTAAACATTTGTGACAACAAAAGAAACATTGACCCCCTCAACAAAGTTTAGAGGATTGTTGGCATATTTTACAACCATGTCCTTTCTCTCAAGGATATTTGGACTAATTATCAAGATGAGGATGAGGTTAGAAAGAGAAGCTAATCTAGGCTCACAAGGTCTCAAATTGGCATTCAACATTAGTCCCAAGGTTCCTTCTAGCCTACTTGATAGTGAAAATGCCCTAATCTAATGTATGGTATTAGGAAAGTTGTTAGCCTCTCAATTTCAAAAGTGGATTGGGTGAGCGAAGAAAACACTTCCTTGGAAGAGATCAACTAGAGAGTAGTAGACTTCAACCTAGTTTGGCTAGATCAAAAGATGACTACACTTGATTCTTTCTCTAAGAAGGAGAAGAATAAGACAACGGTTGAGGAATCTTGAACATTACCTAATCATGCGGTAGCTATCACCACCCTGTAATCTACAATTCAAAAAGCAACAATTCTGCTAGCAGTATAGATGGAAGTACCAAAGAAAGATAAAGAGAAAGAACCTTGAGTGTACAAGAAGAAAAAAGATAAAAATATGGCTTCAAAGATGAACATTGAAAAAGAAAGAAGAATTATTGAAAAACAACTTTAATTATAATGAAAAAAAAAGCTAATCTTATTATCTTTTTGGTGGAGGAATTCTTCATAAAACTAAATACCCTATTCATTAAGATTATATTTCTAAAAACAAAACAATTATCCAATTATCAATACCCAACCATATTCAATCATCCTAAACTATTTGTGCTTAACTGATTGCATTCGTTTAATTAACCCTAAAGAAATTAGGGTAGCATATTGTATACGCGGACAAATGGTATTTACCTGTTCATTAAAAAAAGGAAATCCCACGCCTAACAACAAGCCGACATTTTTCTAGCTCAACATCGTGTTAATTTGATATATTAAAAGCGATAACAATTTCAGAGAGTAATGTAATTTCATTGCACGTAGTTAACTCTACATAATTTTTATTAATGAAGTTGAATTGAATCTACAAATGGGGAATGTGAATTCTTGTTTTAAACAATCCGAAACCACAGTCAATCTTATTCGAGCAGACGGCGAGATGCAGAGATTTGACAGAGAAATCACAGTTAAAGAGATAATGGGGAAATATCCGAGCCATTTCGTCTGCAATCTAAAATCTTTGAAAGCAGGAAAACGTGTAGTGGGTCTTGAGGCAGACAAGAAATTGAAACGAGGAAAATTCTACCTTCTTCTTCCGCTTACAAAACTGAATGCTCCATGTTCAGATCTTGAAATATCTAAAGTTGCATTAAAATGCATGAATTCCAGTAATAACTGGTGCCCATTAAACTCTGAAGTCACTCCAGTGGTTGGAGAGTTGTTTGAGCTATCTGAAACTCTTCCTAATGGAAAAAGAAAACCAGAGTTGTTTGAGCTGCCCAAATTGTGGAAGGAGGGTGATGAAAACCAAGAAGAGTTTGAGCTGATAATGTCCCAGATAAGACGGCGAAAAAGCTGGAAACCCATGCTAGACACAATACAGGAACGCCCTCCTCCTTGGAATACTTGGAAATCCTTCCTTCCACCAAGAAGACGAAGTATGCTTAACACCCATGTCATACAACACGATAGAATAGAAGAGATCAAAGATGATTTACGAGATAGCAGATAATGTTATTTTTGGTTTGTTATTCAATTTGAAAATGAATTCTTTCATTTTGTCCATCTTTTTCATATTGACTAAATCATGAAAAGATGTTGCTACTAAGATATTTATGTATTTGATCTTAATGTTTTTGTGCGTGGACCCTTCTCATAAGATGCATCACATAACCCAATGGTATGTTGTCATGTCAATTATCTAAAGTGTGTTTCTTCCTCTCTAATTATTTAACACCTTCATTAGTTGGTGTTTTTGCCTCTCTTTTATAATTCAACTTCTTCACTGAATATTGAATATTCTTCTGTTATATCTTACTGACTAAAGCATGAAAAAGGTGTTGCTACTTAAGTACTATGTATTTGACCCCAATATCTTTGTACGTGGACCTTATTGAGATGCGTCACATAAACCACTAATGCGTTGTCATGTCAGTTATCTAAAGAGTGTTTCTTCCTCTCTCTAATTATTCAATTTCACTAGTTGGGGTTTCTTCTCTATTTTATATTTCAACTTCATTGTTTATTTTGTACACATTATATATATGATGTCAACTTTTGAGTTATGTTATTTTGATTGATGTCAAAATTTACAACTTACCAATGGCTTAAGCTCTTGTTTTATGACAAATCTTGCACTATTATTATTATCTTTTTAAATTTTTTTTTTTTTTAATAATAAATGTTCATTATATCAAATTTTAAAATAATTCGAATGGGATCACAAACAATTTATATAAGGAGAAATTTTAAACAAAATATCATAAAAGAACAATCAAATTGTTAAGAACAGGGTTAAGATAAAATACAATCTTGTTAATGTGGTCAAGCCTCTATTTTAAGTCTTTCAACTTCTATAGATAGTTAGTTAATATAAGGTCATGTGTGCACTTAACCTATATATGTCTAAGACTATGCTACTATATAGTAATCGCAATAATATATAGTTTGTTCATGGAAGTATATTGTCATTCTAAATGTGTACGGAAGGAAGCTTAGGATGTGTAGGACGAAAAGAAAAAGCCTTGCGAACACTGTAATACTACACACACCATATTTATGACCAGTAGTGCTTAACATGCATTGCTTAATACTACTACACTAAAATTTAATTTCTCAAGTGCTTTTTATAGCCCAATTTATTTAAAAAAAAATTCAAGGTCGTTTAAACACTTGAAATTTAATTTATAATGTTATATGTAAAACAAGTTGTGATGCTTTTTTTTTTTAAAGCAAGACATTGAGAAACTCTCTATGCAAAAGATTATTGGTATAGATATGAATGTAAACATCAAGGAACTTCACATGTACATGGATTTCTTTGGTTCGAGAATGCATTGAACATGAACAAAACTTGATTGAAAAAATAACACAGAAGTAAAAAATAAAATAAAAAAATAACATTCCTCGACATTACAAAAATGAAATTGTAAAAAAAATTTGTACAATTTATAATTTTAAATTAATTTGCATTCTTTCATATTTAGATTTTAAATTTTTTAAATCAATTTGTTTACATTACAAATAATTATCACCAATAAATGTTTTAATCTTTTGTGATTTTTACCTTCCAATATTTAGTATATTTTACTATTGGCATTAGTATTGCACCTCATTTTGGTGCAAGTGCTAGTAATATTGTCTCTTCAAGAAAGAGGGAAAGATCAATACTATGATAATCACAAATGAGAGCATGAAAGGAAGATAGATGTGTAATGTAGAAACATACAAGAATATAATAATTGTATGTTGGAATGGGATAAAGTAATAGTGATACATTTAATTCAAGGATCCTAATTATTATCATTCTATTTTTGGGCAATGAATGAAGAAAAGTTATTTCAATTGAATAAATATGTAGCTTCATTCGTTATAGCACATTGTCAACTAAAACCAATTTTAATTTGGTCATTAGAAATTTTATCATATGAATGTGCTTCAATTAGGAAGTTATTGTAACCACATTGATGTCTAAACATCCATAATTTTGTCTAAACATATGAAATTCATTAAAAAGTGTGAGTGTTGATAAGAACAAAACATATCACCAAAAATCATAATAAACATAAAAAGTTTAAATAATCATAAATTTGTAGCGTCCTAAATTGTATTCCCTTATAATTTTCTGAAATATTTGTATGTTTATCATAAAAATATTATGAAATATTAAGTTGTAGCATCTTAAATAAGCTCTTTGATAACATATTATGAAATATTTGTATGTTTATCATATGAATTAAATACAACAATAATTTATATGTTTGCTTCTTAACAATTTGATTGTTCTTTTATGATATTTTGTTTAAAATTTCTCCTTATATAAATTGTTTGTGATCCCATTTGAATTATTTTTAAAATTTGATATAATGAACATTTATTATAAAAAAATTATAAAAAAAAGATAATAATTAATATGTTTGCTTCTTAATAATTTCATTGTTCTTTTATGATATTTTATTTAAAATTTATCCTTATATAAATTGTTGGTGATCCCATTCGAATTATTTTTAAAATTTGATATAATGAGCATTTTTATGTGGGTTCCAAATCCTGGTAAAATCTGAGGGTTTTGGGTCCCTTCAAAACCTGTGAGGTTTCAGGTCCCCTCAAAACCTGTTTACGGGGTTTTGAGTCCCCCCAAAACCTGTTTACCCTTAATAAAAAATAATAGTGCAAGATTTGTCATAAAACAAGAGCTTAAGTCATTGGTGAGTTGTAAATTTTGACCTCAATCAAAATAACATAACTCAAAAGTCAACATCATATATATAATGTGTACAAAATAATCAGTGAAGTTGTAATATAAAATAGAGAAGAAACCCTAACTAGTGAAATTGAATAATTTGAGAGAGGAAGAAACACTCTTTAGATAACTGACATGACAACGCATTAGTGGTTTATGTGACGCATCTCAAGAAGGTCCACGTACATAAAGGAAGGTGTTAAATAATTAGAGAGGAAGAAACACACTTTAGATAATTGACATGACAACATACCATTGGGTTATGTGATGCATCTCATGAGGAAGGTCCACGCACAAAAACATTAAGATCAAATACATAAATATATTAGTAGCAACATCTTTTCATGATTTAGTCAGTATGAAGAAGATGGACAAAATGAAAGAATTCATTTTCAAATTGAATAGCAGAAAATCAACAATTCGCAAAGCAAAAATAACATTATCTGCTATCTCGTAAATCATCTTTGATCTCTTGAAAGTTGCAAACATTCTATTCTATTGTGTTGTATGACATGGGTCTTAAGCATACTTTGTCTTCTTGGTGGAAGGAAGGATTTCCAAGTATTCCGAGGAGGAGGGCGTTCCTGTATTGTGTCTAGCATGGGTTTCCAACTTTTTTGCCATCTTATCTAGGGCGTTCCTGTATTGTGTCTAGAAGTGAATTTATCTTCAAGTGTAATATCTCTAGATTATCAATTTTATACTTGATAATCTTGTATCTTGACTCTCCTTTTAATATTTTTATTTGATTTTTCACATTTTAAATTACCATGTTTTTTTTGTTAATCCCCATATAACCTAGATACAACTATGGTTTATTTCACAAACCATTGTTACTTTTGTAAACTATTGTTATTTTTGTAAGGGGTTAAACAAATTTATTATTCTTCTCGTTCTCATTATTTATGTAAGAATGATGGTTGTTCCACTATGCACTAAGATTTAAAAAATCTAACGCATTATTAGGGTTAGGGCTCTCAATAGCCTAAGTCTACCTTTCAAAAAAAAAATGCTCTCCAATTTTTTAATAATCCTCTTTAAAATGCTTTACGAAAAATTCAACATACTCTATTTAATATTAGTTAAATAATTTTTTATTGACACCTAACACCACCTAACACCACCTCTCCCACTCCCACATGATTCATACTCCCGCACTATATATTTGTTCAATATTTTATTATACCAATACGTATTTTTAATAATAAAAAATATAAATAAATCACAACACAATGTGCATATTTCCAATTTTCTAGCAACTAGGCCTATTAGTTTAATAATTTTTTATTGACACCTAACACCTCCTCTCCCACTCTTCAATATTTTAATATCAATACATATTTTAAAAATTATATTTAATATCAATACATATTTTAATAATAAAATATAAATAAATAACGGCATAATGTGCATTTTTCCAAATTTTATAGCATCGCAGTCAATAATGGCAGACATTTCCTCTTTTTCTTGTCGTTGCTTTTTTTTTTTTACAAGTCATTGCTTTTTAAAAATATTGTACATTTTTTTACAGCTATCATGCTTTAAATAAGGTTCTCTTATTTGAGGAAATTTTATGTCAAATATGGGTGGGTACACATAAAAATAAAATAAAATTAGTAATTATGATTCTTAATATTTCTATATTGTATATCATTTATAATATATTAAATATAACATTTATTTAAAATTTAAGTATTTTGATTGTTATTTATAATATTGTCATATTTAATAAAATTTAATAATTATTATAAAAAAAATTAATTTTAAAATCTAACAAAGAGTTTAATCATTAAAATATAAAAATTTTAAATTATTTTATCAAGTCAATTGTTAAATACTAATTTTAAATTTGAATTCTTATTGTAAATTTTAGAAAAATAGGTTATTAGACCAATCCATATTCATTAGTCTTTGAACTAACTAGCAAGTGCACTTTAGTATGCAATGAATGCATTGAAGGGGTATCTAAGGTTAATTGCCAAGACTTCGAGCAAAGGACATGATGCATTCAACATAGTTCAACACAACCAATTGGCAAGGTTGGATTCTTGGTGTCTATTTGCATCATTATATGTTTAGACAAGAGTTTCATAGTTGTGTTAGTTCATGTTGACATTCTAATGCCTGTATTGCACAAGCACACATCTTAATCAATACAAGTTTTCAATTGTTGAAACACATTTGTAACTTTTTTTGGTACTAGTGCTTTCTTGACTTGTGACACAGAAAGTACACAATGTTGGTACATAGGGAAGTGTTTGATAAATGCCTTAAGTAAATGCAATCTTATGAAGTGCCATGATTGTAGGATATGTAGAATTTTTTTTTCTAGCGATTTTATGTACTTGAGAAATATAAAGCATTGATAAGGATTGTTTTGTCTATACTCTCATCATTTGGTATTCTAATTTACATCCAAAACATGTACTATGGTTTCGTTATTTTTCATCTATATTCTATGTTTTTAATGTCAACTTTTGTATGTATTGTGACATGACTTGTTCTTTTTTTTTTGGTAACTATATGGATGAACAAGCGTATTCAAATGATTTTTTTTAAGCTCCAATATTGTTTGCATGATATATTTTTTTAATTATATATTTTGTATTATATGTCAAAGAAACAACTTCATCTCTAAAGCATATGGCTTGAAATTATCTTTCCTAAGACTATATGGTGTTCATCATTGGCTAGCATTATATTGCATACAGGAAAGTCAATGGTATCTAATTCTAAGGAATCTATATAGATCTATCTAACATTATTTAACCTTGACTACAACTCTATATGTCCATTACTAGTTATAACATCATTTTGTGTCTAACTTTTTGCCATAAAAGAATTGAAGAACTAAAAAAGATAGGTCTACAGTATCAATAAGTTGAAATTTTCCCATGTAGTCCTTTTGGACACTTGTTAACTCTTGGACTGAAGAAAAAAATAGGATTTATATTCAAGCATTACCTTTTAGTGTAATTTTGATTACCTTACTCTTCCAAATAATAATCTATCTACTATTTTAGGACTAATCAAACAATGAATGCAAAGTAAACTTCTATCTATTGATATCAATCCTTGACAATTTCAATAATTATATGATCATAATGGAGCTCTACTCAAGAATTGTTTGATGTTCTTTTGTTTGTGACTATTTTTATTATTCTTTACACTAACACTTTGAAGAGTCCTAAAGAAACCCATTCCTTTTCCTTGTGTGAGATTTGTGTGGCAACATCAATCCAACAAGGGTTTTAGTTTTGTATGGTAAAATCTATCCTTGTGTTGTTTATCATTATCATCGTGTTGGTAAACAAATTTGTCTCTTTTCTGAAATCTTAATGTAAAACAAAATATGACTCTGATTCGCCCTTTGTGAAAAGAAAACAAATTATCAACAGTTGGATGAATTAATTGAAATTTAACCACTGCATTAGATGGTAGCTCCTCATTTGATTTGCAACGAATTTATTATATATATACTGATACTTTTAACCAAAAAGAATTGAAAGGCTCTAGCATTTATCCATCAACACAAATAAATGCCTTTAAAACTGCAACATAGGTAAATGTCTCAAAGAACATTCAAAGGAGAGTTCATAGACTCTGATTCATAACATTCTAGATGCATACATTCAAAACAAAATGGGGACTCAACAAGAGAAACTAATAGCTCAATCGAGACTCTCTCATGCCTCATAGGGCAAGGGGGATCAAGCAAATCAATACAATCACGTGAGTCGTCCAACAACCAATAGTAAACATGAATTGAAAAGAATTACAGAGGTAACTGATCATCAAATTATATTGTGCTTATAATCAACTTAAGAACGATTGCAAATCTAAGAACGCATGGATTCAAAGATAACACAACATTTCATTAATAACCAGTCATTGTATCATCCAGACAATTCATATCAAAATTTTATCTACTGCTTCCCAAAATCACAATTTTCGGAACCTATTCAAAGGCAAGCTTTTCAGCTTAAATAGCCACTATGCCATAGTTTTTTCATGCTTAACAAATAACATCTACTTTCACTTTAGTGAAAGAAACCATTAAAATAACATAAAAGAGAGCTAAACTAATAGCCACTGAAAGGCCGAAAATTCATTGTAGAACAACTAAGCATCCACTGCAGCTAAGGAAGTTACAGGCTTGTCCTGCTTTGTCATGGATCCACGTCATTCAAGGTGCACTGTCAAAAAGTTTAGGATAACTTGAAAATAGGGTAGACCAATGTGTATGATCCTCTGCTTCCATACTTATTTGTCCATATTCACCTACATGACCTTCGCTTTATGAACCTCTAAGTGATTCGAACAAATAATGAGCATTGATTGAATCCTTGCTACTTTTGAAAAGTCATCGGTAGTTAAGGATTTTGTACTCTGAATGGAATGGACTCTGTCTTGAAAGACTTTAATCATGTCTGCAACTTCCTTGATCACCTTAGCTCCCTCCTTCATGAGTTGGATATCAATACATTTAAGGTCCTTCTGTATAGTGTTAATCAAGTTAGTCAATCCCCTGAGTAGCTTGGTGGATTCTTCATGGCCATGCCCAATGATTGAATTGCGTCATTCCACGTTCTTCTTTGACACGTATAGCACATTATCATCTAGGTTCTCAACCGATTCCTCAGCTAGGAACTTCATCACTCCATACTTTTGGACATCATTCATTTGTGCGAGAACCGCTACCCACTTAATCCTTTCATTTTCCTAGGTGACCATCTCCAGCTCGAGCTCTTTACTCATGGTTTCTGCATCCTTATAAACCTTAACTAGATTAATAATATATTCTGATCCTTGTTGGATTATCAGGTCTAGCCACTTGTTAAACATTTCCGTCAATACCCTGTTTCTTTGAACTTGATCAAGCATCTTTTGGTTTGCAGGAGACTTGGGGTCAAACGAAACTGGTATCTGCGACAATGGTTGAGGATCTAGATTGTGAATAGCATTGATGTATTCTGCCATCTGTGTGACCATTTGCTTCATTTCTCTCTTGTCTTTTTCATCTTTCTAAGTCCTTGAGGTTATCCTCTTTGTAGAGGATTCCAGATGTTTTACATCCACGACCCTTGATGCAACCCACAAATCTATCTTCTCCATAGTAAAATCTTCCTCTGGGGCCTTATCTACATCTCTCCCAGGAATGGGCTTGGCCACTTCAGCTGTCCAATGTCTTGTGGTGTCATCCACATCAAGCATTGCTCGCTTTTTGATCTTTTTGGGCTTTAATGCTTTTCCTAAGAATTTACTAACCATGTCTTCCTGTGGATTGTGACCGACACTATGCTCCTATTCTTTCCAATGATGGCTTCCAGCCATTTTGGTGCCTAGGTAGGTTCTTTAGGTGGCGGGTTGATCTGTGCATCTGAGGACGTAACGTTTGCCAGGGTATTCATGGGATTCTGTTGAATTCCCTCTTCTTCATTTGTATTGATTTCTTGCATCTTGGGCTTGCTTTGATCCTGTGAGTTAATTGTTTGTTTAGGCTCTTCGCTGGGGTTTAAGTCCACCACGATCTATTGTAGAACATGTTCCCTACCCTTCTTTTTGCTCCTTTACTGAGTTACTCAGGCAACTATAAGACCAGATGATGACCTTCCTGACCTTCTTGGTGATATTTTCTCTATAGCGGGCTTTGAGACACCTGCAACATCAACAATTTGATTAGTGGTAGAAACAGGGGATTGAACCACAATGTGTGAATCACTTCTTGATTCATGTGAGGACATGTGAGGATCCCTTCTTGAATTTTAGTTTCCTTAACCATCTCTCTGTTCTCCTGACAACATTGAAGGTCCTTGCTTAGATGCTATCATCTTCTCTTTTGTTCCAGTCAATTTTTGGAATCGGTTTCCCTTCAATCTCGGTACCAAACTCAAGATCCATGACGTCTTCCTCTGTATCTTCCAATACACCTGATGTATTAATCGAGAGCCTCAAGATATCTATTTGTCGTAAAGTGAATCTTGACCACAATCTCTTTCTCACTTCCTGATCATCCTTGCAGTTTTCCCAATAATCCTCTATCTCAGGTTCATGGCAGAAATGACTGTCTACATTAAGGTTCTCCCTTGCATAACCTTTTTTTATCGAATCTTCACCTAGCCACATATGGCTGCAGGTTCATCCTTTTGAACTCCAATTCCAAATTCAAGGCATCTGATACTAATTTGCAACTATAAAACCCAAGGTCAATGGGAAATACCACCCCACATTCTCCCTTTGCCCCTAATCTTTTATCTATATGAGCCAACTGCCTGCTCAATTCTGTAAGCATGTAGCTATCAAAGGCATACATGGGCAATTTGAATGGTTGGCCTTCAAAACCACATACCCGTATGTAAGTAAACCGTGGAAATTGGATAAAGAAACTCCCATATATACTCACAAATTCCATAGCCTCAACGAACATTCTCTTGTTTACATCACCCTGAAGCTCAAAGGCCAGCCTTCCCACAAAGACACCATTCAATCTGTCAATTTGTTCAATATATCTCTGTTGTTGCAACAAAGGGTAGTAATTGTAAACCCTCATTCCATCAATCCAGGGTTCATTGGGTAATCCAAGCCAATCTCTTGTGCAGGATAAAATATAAGATAGGTAAGAAGACACATAAAACCCAGTCATCCCCACAAAATTTCTTAGTCCTTTGTGAAGCGTCTCCGCAATTACCTGAGACCAATCTAGAAATATGTCACCAGATAGAACCACTTGGACGAAGAAGTAAAACCAGTCTTCCCAGTAGAAGGAATGTGAGTTCCTCTTTACTTTGTTCAAAAGAATAATGATGTCTCGCAACTCTGTGATGAGGTGTTCTCAGTTTATGGGATTGGGTAGTCATGATCCTCCTTTCTGAACCCTCAAGAGCCAATTTCTTGCAATCACACTTCTGTATTTGCTCTTCTTCTCAGAGAAGTAGGTGTATGAATTTCCAATGGTCCAATCCTCATACTCCTCTTTATGTAGAATACCCATTGTCCCCATCACCGTTTTCTTATTAATGTTGACTAATACCTCACCATCACTATTTCTGATGTACCTATTCTTAGAGTCATATCTGTTCGTGCATGCCAACACCAAATCTGGACATGGCACGATGAGTGGGAATGCAACAACTTCCACAAGACCATTCTTAACTATTTTCTCCATTAATGAACCAGCCTGAGGATTATTAGCCCTTTCAAGGAAATCCCCTAGGTCTACATGAACTAAGGAGATGTCTTCCATTTCTGGTAAGATACTCATCAAACATGAGGTTCAGTCAAGCTTTGGCAGCACTGGCCTCATTTTAACTATCTATTCCCTTAACCAAGAAATTTTAATAGCAATACAGTAAGCTACCCCAACAATTTTCAGATTTCCCCCTTTTCTATACTGATAAAGCTCCAGTACACAAAGAAACATAATATAGGAGAAAATGACTGAACTTACCCGATAACATCATGAAAACTGGAAATTATTCTAGAGAACAAAGCTGGATTTACCTTCGGTGCCTCCATTTTATTGAAGTATGGCAAATGCAACCTTTCTAAATATGGAAAGAAACTCATACATTTTTATCTTTGATCAGACATGTAAATATCCATAGGACCACACATGTTTCATCATGATTTACCCAAGCGTGTGAAGTAACGGTGAAATGACAAACCTGACACCTTCTTAATTATCCACCACTTCCGCACAGGCAATTTGATGTTTACATGATTACTTTCCACATTTAGAATTTCAAAAAGCTGAATAAGGGAATATTCCTTCTTGTCGCGCTGCTTTTATTTCCACTAAAAATCTTCGAGGTTAGTTGAAATGAACTTATGAACCTTGAACCTCTTTAAACAAAAGGTTCAATAGTTCAAGTTAACTTAAGAAATATAACAGTAATGGTCGGCACATAAATAACACCGAGAACGAGCGGCAAAAAGAAAAGGACCATTTAAAGTGAACCTTGAACCTTTTGTACCGCTTAAAATTTGGTTCAAGGTTCAAGACCACATATCAACTCAACGCAAAAAGACTCACACTCGTCATATAACAATACATTGCTGCGACTCACAAAAGGGCATTTCGAACCTTGAACCTTTTGAAAATTTGGTTCAAGGGGTTCAAAACTTCAATGACCAAAAGCAAAACAAAAAAATGCGCTTGTTCACATGGTGACAAAGACCAAAACAACTTTCTTTTAAATCACGCTTTGAACCTTGAACCGTATGAACCTTTGATAAAAGAGTTCAATGGTTCAAGTACGAGGAGAACAAATGACCCGACAGAACAAAGGCACAAAAGGCAACCCACAAATTGAAATATTTGAAAGGGAATAATTGTGGGTGGACTAACATCGGCTCTGACTGAGGACTGGAACTGTGAAGGAACTAGAAATAAACTCCAGAATATCTGGTTTCGCATGCCCAACTTTATTCAAAGACACAAACACATTAAAATGAAAAGACACACACAAAAAAAAATAGCTAGACACTATGTACAAAAACTATGAGGGACTCTCATTTACAGTTGTTACAATTTCAAATCTTGACCATTATAGGTCAAAGGAAGAACAATACCATCTAAATATGCAAGTTTAAAATAATTCAATCCTTTTACCTCATGAATCAGGAATGGTCTTTTGTAGAGTGACTCAAACTTAGCATGTGCTCCCTTAGGTTCTCTTCTTCTGTCTCAGAGCAGTACCTGATCACCTAGCATGAAATTTTGAGGCGTTGCTCATTTATCAAATATTCTTCTTACCCTCATTTGATGTTTTGTTATCCGATCCACTAGTTTATCCCTTCATCAATCCTTGTCAGGTGCATGATTCACTTTTCTAAAGAACTCTGGAAGTAAGGTAGCTGCCATCTCTAAAGGAAGTGCTACCCGAGTGCCAACACCATAGACCAGTTCAAACAAAGACATCCCAATTTCCCTCTTTGGCGATGTATGATCTGCCCAAAGAGATTCATATAGTTTCTTATGCCAATCTTTAAAATTCTCGCTCACTAATTTTTTCATGATATTAATGAGATTTTTGTTACTGGATTCAACTTGGCTATTTCCTTGAGGATAATAATCAGATGAGTGAGCAAGAGAGATTCCATGATCATAGCAAAATAAAGAAATTTCAGTAGAGGAGAAATTTGTAGCGTTGTCTGCTACAATTTTTAATGGGACCCCAAATCGAACTAAGATGTTCTCCTTTAGAAAATTACAAATAATCTCTGAGGTTGTCTTTTGTACCGGAATGGCCTCAACCCATTTAGTAAAATAGTATGTGGCTGTTAAAATATGAGTGTGACTGACACTAGAGGTTGGTGTCAAGGGACCAATAAAATCCAGACCCCACTGCTTGAAAGGTTCATCGACAACTACGGGTCGGAGTTGTAATGTTGCAAGCTGAGGTTTACTGATGAACAACTTACATTTTTCACACCTAGCCACCCATGCATACACATCCCTGAACATTCCTGGCCAATAATAGTATTTCCTCAGGATCTTGTAAGCAGTTACTATTGAAGAGAAATGACCCCCACAGGATTCGTCGTGGAATGTTATCAAAAGAGACTCTTGGAGCGATTTATCGAAACATCTTAAGAAGGTTTCATCCAGTCCCCTTTTATATACTACATCATTAAACACGGCGTACTTAGCATCATTCAATCTCAGGTTCCTCTTTTCCTTCGTAGAAAGGTGTTTGGGGCAATCTCCATATGTCAAGTAATAAGCTACATCTACAAACCAGGAATCTTGTAGAGCAACAAATAGAACTAAAGGCAATTCCTCTGTCACTTCCTCCTTACTTTCAGCAATCAACTTGCACAAACCTTGCCTTCTTACCAATTTTGTGGGTCTAATGTCCGAATCGAACTCCTAAATTTTTGACACCCAAGAAGGTCTATGCCTTGTTGCGTTAGAATGCTCTTGACTGCTGAATGAGGCACATAAACCACATCGTGGGAATGGAGAATATCATACTTGAACTGTTTCATCACCTTCACGACTGCAAATTCTTGCTAAATTCCATTATTGAATATTTAAGTTCATGCTTTTTCAGAGGTACACTCATGAATGATATAGGGAACTCATCATTATCATCATTTTTCTATAGCAAAATCCTAGATATAGTGTGCTCTGAGGCATAACAGTAGATGATAAAATCTTTACTGAAATCAGGATTAACCAAGACAGGTTCCTGACCAATAGCATCTTTTATTGAGGCAAATGCTTTCTTCCCTTCCTCGCTCCATTTGAAAAATTATTTCTCACTCACCAAATTCACAATATATCTGGTAGTCTCAGCAAAGTCAGGGATGAACCTGCGAAGAAAATTCACTTTTTCGAAGAAGGATCTAACGCCATTCCTACTTGACAGCAAAGTCAGCTATTGAATTGCTCTTACCCTTTTAGGATCTATTTTCATCCATTCTTTAGAAACAATGTGACCGAGCAACTTATCCTCTGTGACTCCAAACATTGATTTCTTGGGGTTCAATGATACCCCATACTCGCGACACCTTTGCAACACCTGCCTCAGGTCTCGAAGATGGTGTTTTCTTTTTTTTTGAGAACACTGTCAAATCATCCAGATATACAACAATGATCTTATCCTTTAAGTGGCCAAAAGACAAGTCCATAGCCTGCTGAAATGTTGCTCCTGCATTAATCAAACCGAAAGGCATCCGGTTATATGCAAATGTACCCCAGGGAGTAATAAAAGTAGTTTTGTGTTGATCAACTTCCTGAATGCTAATCTGATTATATCCCGAAAATCCATCAAGCATGGACATCATTTCAAACCTTGAGACAGTTTGCAGAATATGGTCCATGGCCGGCAAGGGATAATTTTCTTTTAAGCTAGCTTGGTTAAGATTTATGAAGTCTACACAAATCCTTATTTCCTCGTTTTTCTTTCCGACTGGTACTATATTTGCTATCCATGTAGAATGATGGATAGGATATATAATCCTGGCCTTTAACATCTTATCCACTTCCTGGAATATAGCATGTGCTACTTTTGGATTGAAGTTTCTAATCTTTTGCCAGAAAGGGCTTGCTCCAGGCTTCAAAGGAATCTGGTGCTGAAACTTTCCTTCTCTAAAATTCTTAAGATCATCATAACACTAGGAAAACATGACCTTGAACTCCACTAGGAGGCTAATGAACCTCTCCCTTTCTGCCGGTGTGCAACACTTTCCTAGATTGATATATTTAGGTTCATTCTCGGTACCAATGTTGACCTTTTCATAACCTCCACTATCTTGGGCCTCTCGGGGCTTGTCATCTTTGTTATTTTTGTAGGCATCATTATGGTCAAACAAATGTTCTAAAGAAACTAGTCCTTTAGGAATTTTGTTTCCTTTCAACTGCATGATTCCATCAGGCAATTCCTTGGCTCGTTTTGGTGAAAATTCTTGCATCAGAACCTTCAAAATACATGATAGAAAACATATCTAAACCTTGCATAAAATTATTTATTTTCTTATCATTCTCAAATACCTGCCATGAGTCAGAATTGTCTGGGACATTGGGCCAATACACCAACTCCACTCTGTAAATTTCTTCAACAAACTCAGGATGCAGGACAAGCAATGAACCTAAGACTGCTAATGAATTTGCTTTTGAGTTCAATTCCCTGGGTATTGCTTCAATGGAGAATGCATCAAAACCTTCAATTTCATCCTAGACTCTATTTTGATAGTGCTTCAACCTTTCATTTTTAACACTAAACAACCCCCTGACCTGCTTCACAATAAGCTCAGCATCTCCTTTAACCCGCAGGAGCTTCACTCCCAATCTCTTAGCTTTGACTAAGCCTAAAAACAAGGCTTCATACTCAGCTGCATTGTTGGTATTTTTGAACTCTATCTTAAAGGAAAAAGGAATAGGGTTGCTAGAAGGTGGTATTAATACTACCCCTGCACCAGAACCTGACGCTGCACAATTGCCATCAAAATCCATTAGCCACAGGATTTCTTTTCCCTCATTTTGAGATGAATCACCCTCCACCTCACTATCAGACAAAATCATGTAGTTCCCAAATTGACAATCATGATACAAAATCTGGGCCCTAGGGTCATCAGATGGGAAAATAGTGAATTTGGACTTTGGTTCAGGCTGCAGGATGACTCGCTGCTTCCCAATAGGAATTGTGGCTTGGGACCAATCCATTTTGATTTCACCACCTAAGTCCCTACAGAAAGTATGACTTAACAACATGCCATAACTAGCTGGGATATAAACTATCACAATTGTCAACTTGATCATTTTATTTGGGTGGGAGGCAAGAAGTACTTGAGAATCCTTAATTTGACCTAGTAGAGGAATTTGTTTTGAATCCATAGAATAGCATCTGCCAAAGGTTTTGGTCAAGGATAATCCTAATGCTTTGGCTACAATAGAGGGCATTATATTATCAGATGCACCTGAATCTATAATACAATTATTCAACCTATGACCATTTATGAATAATGACATATAAAAGGGCTATGGTTTCGACTCAAGAAGGGGCACATAATCATCTATTTGAAGGGTAGTTATTTTAGGCATCTTTTCATAAACTGAGGGATGAACCAACTGTAGGTCCCGGGGACAACTGAGAGGGGGGGGGGGGTGAATTAGTTGTCTAATAAATTCAAACCAAAATCTTATTAACCAACTTAATGCTTAGTACCGGTAAGATAGTTAAGTATGTTAACAGAAAATTGCTATACTGGTAAGAATTAATGCATGAAACATAAACATAAAGTCATCCACAACACATGACACAAATATTTGGACGTGGAAACCCTGTAAGGGGAAAAACCACGGTGGGAAACCTTACCCCCAATCAGATGATACTACTGCAGATAGTAAGTGTACAAGAGGGGTCTGCACATGCAGAAAGGCCAACAGCCTAGAGCTCACTGCTTAAACACAAATGGGAGTCACACTGACTATAGTTGGATGGTTAAACCCAATGAGAATGTACTGCACAAAATATCATCTTCATATGCTGGATTCAGTACCGGTGTAATGCTGATATGCTTTTACAAAAACCTAACTTCACCTTCAAATGATGTCTTTGTGTATATCTCTACTTGATCTCGCATATATCCTTCCTTTTAATTTTTTTTTCGCATTCCACACTTGATCTTACAAATAAGATCTTACATTTATACCATACCCTAAGACCAATTTTAGTAGGTCGACTTCTACAAGATATTACAATAAAACATTTTACAAATAATACAATATCCGATGCAATAACCGATTGAACATGTCAGCTTAATGCATTTACAACAATAATAAACCATTTCCATAGCGTGCCATGCTGATCTGGAAAAGATAAACCTGCCAGTGTAACCCTAGATAACCTGGACCTATTTGCCGGTAAAAGAAAATATGCAAATAAGAATATACCAATGATTATTACTTCAAAGAAAAGTGTCCACATGATGTCTTCGACATTACCAAGTGTCTTCCATGTCAATGCAGGTATCGGTGAACATTATATCCTGTCGGTTAACCATATACTGGTGACTGTTTGAACAGTTTACTGATTGCTGGTGAATGTTGCTGGATCTCCAAAGTAGATGTATTTAGCAGGTGTTGACATCAATGACAAAACCATACCAAAATACCAACACCAACTCATTGCTATGTGAGGGAAATATGACATTTACTGATCGCTGCATTCCATTAGTCTGTTGTGCATTATTTCCTTTCACAAATTGTACAAGTCTGTCTAGTTCTTTAGGATTTAGCTTTAGGTATTTAGCAGGTGTGATTTGAATTTGAGAAGATTTGCAAAATTCTATAATATCAAATGAACTTTCTTTTTCAATAGGCTTTAAAAATAAGGATTCTTTCAATTTATGATCATTGTTATGCAATTTTGAATCAATCCCTTTACCTTTGAAGGCCATTGCAAATGATGAAGAAGACATCTGGGGTTTCACATTTTGTTGATTTCTTGTGAGCACAACACATAAAGGATCCTCTAAAGTAACCAAAATATCATTGCCTCTTTCTGAATCTGACTCGTACTCAAGAAAATGGATTTCAGAGTCGCCAGGTTGCTTTGAAGATTCTTCCTCACCCCTCATTTGAGGTATCTTTGAAATCATCAATTGTGCATACCGTACCATCTCAGGATAGGAACTGCCATCATGTTCATTAGTAAATTGATTTACACACATATTCCCTTTAGCAGGAGGTGCTTCAATTGCTAATCTTTGCTGAGCAAGGGGTAGTTGCATGATCTTATTCCCATATCCCAAAGACTGGCTCACATTCCTTCTAGGTATATCTTGGTAGGGAGGTGGGTATGAGGTATTGGCTTTCGGCAACTATCTTTTAAGGGTAATCACATCATTCATTAACCGTTGGATGATAGGATCAGAAGAAGAAGCTGAAGGCTAAGCATTAGGTGTTTGTACTTCCCTTTTCCATTTACCTGCTATGGTTAAATCATCTTCTAATTCGACTGCAAGGGTTTTAGTAGCATTTAAATCTACAACTCTCTACCTGCAGATCAAAAAACCTATTTTTGAAGGCATAGAATTAATAAAGAAACACTTAAGATTATCCTTTGAGGGCTTTTGTTTAGCTGGAATCTTGTGCAAGATCTTGTCAAACTTCGCTACAAAGTCCCTCATAGATTCAGGAATTTCCTTGTTTAAGTGGGCTAATTGAGCTAAGAGGGAATATTCATCCTCGACTACTTTAAATCTTGCCTCAAATCTCATTTTAGATCTTGCCAGGTTGTTATCACACTATTTGGTAAGTGATAAAACCAATTAGCTGCTACCCCAGTTAATGTCTGGATGAACAACCTCATAGCAAAATCCTCATGTGGAACTGCTATTATCCCACAAGCTACATTAAAGGCATTTAGGTGTTCATCAACGATGATTTCTCAATCGCCACTAAATTTTGGCAAAATTATCCCTAGCCCCCTTTGGTAAAGGATTAAGATTCAAACCTAAGTTCAACAGACCTAAAACTTCCCCCCAAGGATTATTTGCTACCATTGGAAGTATGATATTGAGGGGAGTCGGGTTGATTATATTAGGTAGAGCAACACCATGCAAGGCCAGAGCTTGGCAAACCGAGGACACAGGTCGTGACGGTGGATGGGAAGGAAGCCTACTTTTTTCCCTTCTTCGAGGTGACAAAGTGGGTCAAAAATTTAGGTTCTGTAACTCCTGAAAGACAGAATCAAAAACCCCTTCCCTTCTTTGGGACCTAGTATATCGCCTTGACTCCAGTCTTGCAATCTGGGCAACAAGTCTTATAATTCAACTCCCTAGCAGAGTCGCGGAAAATCTGTTGGTAAACAGATTTGTCTCTTTTCTAAAATCTTAATGTAAAACAAAATATGACTCTGATTCACTCTTTGTGAAAAGAAAACAAATTACCAACAGTTGGATTAATTAATTGAAATTCAAACTTTTCATTAGAGGGCAACTCCTCATTTGATTTGCAATGAATTTATTATATATATTGACACTTTTAATAAAAAAGCATTGAAAGGCTCTAGCATTTATCCATCAACACAAATAAACGCCTTTAAAACTGCAACATAGGTAAATTTCTCAAATAATATTCAAAGGAGAGTTCACAGACTCTGATTCATAACATTCTTGCTGCATACATTCAAAATAAAATGGGGACTCAACAAGAGAAACTAATAGCTCAATCGAGACTCTCTCATGCCTCACAGGGCAAGGGGGATCAAGCAAATCAATACAATCATGTGAGTCATCCAACAACCAATAGTATACATGAATTGAAAAGAATTACAAAGGTAACTGATCATCAAATTATATTGTGCTTATAATCAACTTAAGAAAGATTGCAAATCTAAGAACGCACAAATTCAAAGATAACAAAACATTTCATTAATAACCAATCATTGTATCATCCAGACAATTCGTATCAAAATTTTATCTACTGCTTCCCAAAATCACAGTTTTCGGAACCTATTCAAAGGCAAGCTTTTCAGCTTAAATAGCCACCAAGCCATAGTTTTTACATGCTTAACAAATAACATCTACTTTCATTTTGGTGAAAGAAATTGTTAAAATAACATAATAGAGAGCTAAACTAATAGCCACTGAAAGGTCAACAATTCATTGTAGAACAACTAAGCATCCATCGCAGTTGAGGAAGTTACGGGCTTGTCCTGCTTTGTCGCGGATCCATGCCATTCAAGGTGTGCTGTCAAAAAGTTCATGATAACTTGAAAATAGGGCAGGCCAATGTGTATGATCCTTTGCTTCCATACTTCTTTGTCCATATTCACCCGTGTGACCTTCACTTTATGAACCTCTAAGTGATCCGAACAGACAATGAGGATTGATTCAATCCTTGCTACTTTTGAAAAGTCATCGGTAGTCAAGGATTTTGTGGTCTGAATGGAATGGAATCTGTCTTGAAAGACTTTAATCATGTCTGCAACTTCCTCAATCACCTTGGCTCCCTCCTTCATGTGTTGGATATCAATACATTTAAGGTCCTTTTGTATAGTGTCAAGTCAGTCAGTCAGTCACCTGAGTAGCTTGGTGGATTCTACATGGCACTGTCTGATTGAATTATGCCATTCCACATTCTTCTTTGATACATATAGCACGTTATCATCTAGGTTCTCAACCAATTTCTCAGCTGGGAACTTCATCACTCCATACTTTTGGACATCATTTATTTGTGCGAGAACCACTACCCACTTAATTCTTTCCTTTTCCCAGGTGTCCATCTCCAACTTGAGCTCTTTACTCACGGTTTCTGCATCCTTATAAACCTTAACGAGATTAATAATATATTTTGATCCTTGTTAGATTATCAGGTCCAGCCACTTGTTAAACATTTCTATCACTACCCCATTTCTTTGAACTTGATCAAGCATCTTCTAGTTTGCTAGAGACTTGGGGTCAAACAACACTGGTATCTGCAACAATGGTTGAGGGTCTGGATTGTGAATAGCATTGATGTATTCTGCCATCTGTGTGACCATTTACTTCATTTCTCTCTTGTCTTTTTCATCTTTCCAAGTCCTTGAGATTATCCTCTTTGTAGAGGATTCCAGATGTTTTACATCCACGACCCTTGATGCAACCCCCAAATCTATCTTTTCCATAGTAAAATCTTCCTCTGTGGACTTATCTATGTCTCTCCCAGGAATGGGCTTGGCCACTTCAACTGTCCAAGTCCTATGGTGTCATTCACATCAAACATTGCTCGCGTTTTGATCTTTTTGGGCTTTAATGCTTTTCCTAAGCATTTACTAACCATGTCTTCCAGTGGAATGGCGACCGACACTATGCTCCTCTTCTTTCCAATGGCATCTTCCAGCCATCTTGGTGCCTGGGTAGATTCTTTAGGTGGTGGGGTGATCTATGTATCTGAGGAAGTAACGATTGCCAGGGTCTTCATGGGATTCTGTTGAATTCCGTCTTCTTCATTTGTATCCATTTCTTGCATCCTGGGCTCTCTTTGATCCTGTGAGTTCATTGTTTGTTCAGGCTCTTCGTTGGGGTCTAAGTCCACCATGATCTATTGCAGAACAGGCTCCCTACCCTTCTTTTTGCTCCTTGACCTAGTTACTCGGGCAGTTGTAAGATGGGATGATGACCTTCCTGACCTTCTTGGTGATATTTTCTCTAAGTGGGCTTTGAGACACCTGCAACATCAGCAATTTGATTAGTGGCAGAAACAGGGGATTGAACCACAATGTGTGAATCACTTCTTGATTCATGTGAGGACATGTGAGGACCCTCCTTGTGTTTTAGTTTCCTTAACCATCTCTCTGTTCTCTTGACAACATTGAAGGTCCTTGTTTGGATACTATCATCTTCTCTTTTGTTCCAGTCAATTTTTGGAATCGGTTTCCCTTCAATCTCGGTACCAAACTCAGGATCCAAGATGTCTTCCTCTGTATCTTCCAATACACCTGATATATTAATCAGGAGCCTCAAGATAACTATATGCCATAAAGTGAATCTTGACCACAACCTCTTTCTCACTTCCTGATCATCCTTGCAGTTTTCCCAATAATCCTGTATCTTAGGTTCATGGTAGAAATGACTGTCTACATTAAGGTTCTCCCTTGCATAACCTTTGTTGTCGAATCTTTGCTTAGCTACATATGGCTACAGGTTCATCCTTTTGAACTCCAATTCCAAATTCAAGGCATCTGATACTTATTTGTAACTATAAAACCCAAGTTCAATAGGAAATACCACCCCAGATTCGCCCTTCGCCCCTAATCTTTTTTTTATATAAGCCAGTTGCCTGCTCACTTATATAAGCATGTAGCTATCAAAGGCATACTTGGGTAATTTGAATTGTTGGCCTTCAAAACCACCTACCCGTATGTAAGTAAACTGTGGAAACTGGATAAAGAAACTCCCATATATACTCACAAATTCCATAGCCTCAATGAACATTCTCTTGTTTACATCATTCTGAAGCTCAAAGGCCAACCTTCTCGCAAAGACACCATTCAATCTGTCAATTTGTTCAATATATCTCTGTTGTTGCAACAAAGGGTAGTAATTGTAAACCCTCATTCCATTAATCCAGGGTTCATTGGGTAATCCAGGCCAATCTCTTGTGCAGGCTAAAATATAAAATAGGTAAGAAGACACGTAAAACCCAGTCATCCCCACAAAATTGCTTAGTCCATTGTGAAGCCTCTCTGCAATTACCTGAGACCAATCTAGAAATCTGTCACCAGATAGAATCACTTGGATGAAGAAGTACAACCAGTCTTCCTAGTAGAAGGAATGTGAATTCCTCTTTACTTTGTTCAAAAGAACAATGATGTCTCACACCTCTGTGATGAGGTGTTCTCGGGTTAGGGGTTTGGGTTGTCATAATCGTCCTTTCTGAACCCTCAAGAGCCAATTTCTTGTAATTACACTTCTGCATTTGCTCTTGTTCTCAGAGAAGTAGGTGTATGAATTTCCAATGGTCCAATCCTCATACTCCTCTTTATGCAGAATACCCATTGTCGCCATCACCGTTTCCCTATTAATGCTGACTAATACCTCACCATCATTGTTTCTGATGCAACTGTTCTCAGAGTCATATCTGTTCATGCAAGCCAACACCAAATCTAGACATGGCGCAATGAGTGGGAATGCAACAACTTCCACAAGAACCACTCTTAACTATTTTCTCCATTAATGAACTGGCATGAGGATTCTTAGCCGTTTCAAGGAAATCCCCCAGGCCTACATGAACTAAGGAGGTGTCTTCTATTTCCGGTAAGATACTCACCAAACATGAGGTTCAGTCAAGCTTTGGTAGCACTAGCATCATTTTAACTATCTATTCCCTTAACTAAGAAATTTTAATAGCAATACAGTATTCTACCCCAACAATTTTCAGTTTCCCCCCTTTTCTATACTGATAAAACTCTAGTACACAAAGAAACACAATATAGGAGAAAATGACTGAACTTACCCGATAACACCATGAAAACTGGAAATTCTTTTGGAGAACAGAGCTGGATTTACCTTCGATGCCTCCAATTTATCGAAGTATGGCAACTACGACCTTTCTAAATATGGAAAGAAACTCATACATTTTTTTCTTTGATCAGACAGGTAAATATCTATAGGACCACACATGTTTCATCATGATTTACCCAAGCGTGCAAAGTAACGGTAAAATGACAAACTCGACACCTTCTTAATTATCCATCACTTCTGCACAGGCAATTTGATGTTTACATGATTACTTTCCACATTTAGAATTTCAAAAAGCCGAATAAGGGAATATTCCTTCTTGTCGCGCCGCTTTTATTTCCACTAAAAAGCTTTCAGGTTAGTTGAAATAAACTTATGAACCTTGAACCTCTTTAAACAAAAGGTTCAACCGTTCAAGCTCACTTAAGAAATATAACAATAATGGTTGGCATATAAACAACACCGAGAATGAGTGACAAAAAGAAAAGGACCATTTAAAGTGAAGTTTGAACCTTTTGTACCGCTTAAAATTTGGTTCAAGGTTCAAGACCACATATCAACTCAACGCAAAAAGACTCACGCTCGTCATATAACAATACATTGCCGTGACTCACAAAAGGGCATTTCGAACCTTGAACCGTTTGAAAATTTGGTTCAAGGGGTTCAAAAATTCAATGACCAAAAGAAAAACAAAAAAAACGCACTTGTTCACATGGTGACAAAGACCAAAACAACTTTCTTTTAAATCACGCTTTGAACCTTGAACCATATGAACCTTTGACAATAGAGTTCAACGATTGAAGTACAAGGAGAACAAATGACCCGACGGAACAAAGGCACAAAAGGCAACCCACGAATTGGAATATTTGAAAGGGAAGAATTGCGAGTGGACTAACACATCGTTATTTTTCTTTTCTTTTGCTCATTCTAGGCATGCAATCTTGATCATCATGACCATTGTTGTTGTGAAAGTGATAACACCAACACTAGGTTTAACTGAGGCAAGCCTCTATACAACATAACCCCTTTTTCTCTTTCTATTTTTAAATATCTATATTGTTATGATGGAAGGAAGATATAAATCTTGAGCCCTTTTGGAGACTCTTTTTTCTTTCCTGGTCTATCATTAATAGATTAGGTTATTTTATTCATTCAAACATATTTACATATTGGTTTTTGATTCATCTCTACCACAAGTGAAAATATAGTGTTTGATTTATATAGGAAGGTAACCTTATCTTTTTGCACTTTTGGACTATAGTGTGGTGCATTAGAATGTTAGATACTTTACCCTAATCTTCAGTGCAATGTTCTTCTTAGTGCCATATTTTCATATCTACTTTTTTTATTTCTACTTATTTGTTTTGTAGCATTTACATTTTGTTAATTTTTCACAATTTGATCATTATTAGCCTAGTTCATTGGAATCTCAATCAAACTTCACAATTATAATGAGCCAAAACCATCCAACCAACTTTCTCTTGCTTAAGGAAAATAGCCAGGACCAATCCTTTGGTTGGATTTTATGTTCCAATGTTTGTTTCAAAGGTATTGATTTATATTAGTTCATTAAGTCTAGATCATTCATCTCCTTCATCAAACATTTTGGTGAATTCAACATAGCTTATACTTGTAAACCTTATTTTCTTGCATATATATTCTTTGATTTGATTAGTTGATTAATTGATTACATGGTTACATTGAACATCTTATTTACCATTTGCGAGTATTGTGTATTTAGTTTAAAAAATAAAACAATTAATTACTTTTTTCTTTTTAAAAAACTGAAAAATCTTCTCTTCTTCTAATATATCATCAAGATATCCTCTTATCATCACTTTCTTCTATTATATTTCTTCTTAGGAACATTTGTGTGTCTTGAAACTTATACTTTATTTACGAGTTCCATGATCTAGTGTTTTGAATATGATATTCTCGTAAGAAGTAGTTATAGAATTATGGGTTCCTATGTTTTAAATATCTTCAACGTTGAGCCCAAATTTGCTAGCTTATTTACCCTAGAAGGTTTTGGAACACAATCATCTTTGGATCCCATTCTCACCATGTCGATGATCTTTGAGTTACAATACCCTCATGATTCTCTTGAGTTGACAAATCTATAAAGAGGGGTCTAATCAATAATGAGCTAATTAGATCAATATTTCCAAGGTATAGTTTAATCCCACAAAATAGTTATTTGAAAAATACACAAAACAAACGCAAAAAATATAAACACAAAATAATTTATAAACAAGACCCTTCTTAAGGTCACCCTACAAAACCATTGAGTTAGAATTCTTAAGAGTTTTTGTTTTGTCTTGCAAGAATGATGGTATTCAGGTTTTAGTTTTTGGGAAAGGAATACCATCAAAAAAATAAAATAGTATATTTCAAGTTAAAAACAAGCTACTTCATTTGATTATTCATGATTTTTTAAAATAAAATTAAATAAACATTACAATATGTTGTCACATTTAAAAGTTATTCTCATCTAAAGATGCAAGATAAAATACACGTGCTTTGAATAATATTACTTAATTTTTAATGCATTATTTGGTAAAATAGCCTAGTCTACTATATCCAACTCAAAAACAAATTTCCAATTCTTATAAAAATGTTATAATTGTGATTAGTTTTGCAAAAGTTATGATAATTTTAGCATGTAGGCAGGTATCTTAAAAAAATCAAAGGGGTAGGGGAAGGAGTTTAGTTCCTTTGGCTCGGATCCTAGTCATATTGAGGCTAGATAAATAATTTAAAAGAGATAAGGGGCTGAGAATTTCACGCCATGTGATTAAGTGGTAAAGGATTTTATGACCAAGGGTTGTGATTATTTTTTTGCCCCCTTGAATAGGGGTTGGATAGAGGACATGACCATGGGCTAAGGAGCTATATAGGTTATGTGCACGAGGTGGCTATGTATACATGTCTATGTGGGATTGTATATATGCTAAGCTTTTAGAGTATATATACATAGATTTTTTTTGTGTTTATGTAGGGAGGCTATGATTGTCGAGGTATCCACAAGGATCTTTAATGTATATACTTCCTCATAGAATTGCATAGGTTCCAGAAGTATTGGGAAAATTGTTTTGACATGAAGAAATATTTAACTCGAGATGATTCTACAATCGTTTCAAGGTCAATTCCAATTTTAAAATTTAAGAATAAAAAATATACATCATTTAGTGGATATAAACATACCTCTTTATTTTTGTTTCTATCTTGTAGTGGGCAATTAGCAATACTTATATATCTTGTAGTGGGGAATCATTTAGAGTGCTCAAGATCATTTCATCATCCTTCAAATGTTTGCAAAAAACTGAAGCTACCACATTCAATAAATTTAACCATGACATGTTGAATGCCAGAGAAAACAATAAGGACATTTCATCAGGATTAATTGCCTTTTATATAGGAGTAAATAACAATGCAGTAGCAAGCTTTGATATGATTAGGAATTCCATAAATGTAGTTACCATATCTATTTTAGTTGGCACTGCTCTAACTGGAATCTGGATGCAATTTTTCAATTTGATCTACATTTTTTAATCAATGTAGAAATTATTCTGAATCTTTTTGAAGATTTGAATTTCCAAATTTCTTTGACCCCTTTAATAAATAATTTTTTTTGACCCTGCTAATTATTTCCATAATGTCATGGCTATCATTATAGGCTATAATCTTAAACATAGAAAATGGATCCAAGGTTTGAAAAGGCCTTGGAAAATTGAATTGTTCTCCTTTTCATTGCATGGTCGAGTATGCTTCCACACTTTGCATGTAGCTCATGTGGCTTGTCTATGTTTGGACATTTATTTATGTTTTAATTGCATTCAAATACATTCCAATGTCAAAAGGAAAAAAAATGTTGAGAAATATATTGAGTTTTTTTATAAGCTGGGTTGTTTTCTAACCACTTCTAATGTCAACTGCCAATCTTAGTGTTCTAAATTTACTACAAATGAGTGTCAAAGTATGTAAACTGCCAATCTCATTGCTTTTGATTTACTATAAATTAAAAATAAATAATTCCAATAAATAAACTTTCAATAAATTAAATAAATTTTAAAACAAATGAAATAATTAGTTTAAAATAATTGTTAGATATTTCTGATATTTATAATTATATAATTTATTATCGATGTTATCTATTGCACCTCATTGGATACAAGCGCTACCCAAAATAAAAAAAAAACAAGATTACAAATTGGAGAAATCAAATCAAAATGCTAGCATCATACTAAACTAAGCCTAGTGTCAATTAGTGCTGCTTTGCCCTTATTTGGACTATGAGACATTCCTCTTGGTCACCACTCTAGTTGAGTATATGACGTGGAAATCGATCTGGATTTAAGCGTGCAATCAAGGAGAGTTGTCGGCAAATTGGGATTCGATCATACAGAGCAATGCAAATATAGAATTGAGGCCACTATCCTACGTGTTTTGTTCCTTTCTTTCTTTGAGGTAGATAGAACTGTCCCAAATCCATACTAAATTCCAACTATATTCCAATCACACCCAAACTCTACTTCTTATCGTTTCTTCACGCAATGTATTTTCAACACATAACAAATGTACAGTTCAATAGCACAGATTTGGACACGAATATCACATCCCGTTAGTTTTAAAACGTTACTGTCCAAACGTCCTTACTGTTTAATATCGAAGACGCAAAACTGGGTCTATCATTCTGAATTCTAAATTTGGATATGTCAATCATTTTCAAAAGAATCTTGGATGATGGATCCATAACAAAACAATCAAAATTGTTAGCACGACGGTCAGCTTTTCCCTTTGTCCTTATCCTTCACGGTCTCAACTACCATTCCAGAATGTGAGAAAATCATTATTTAGAATTTCTTTATTTCAAAGATTTTATCATGTTACATTGGTTATACTTTAGAATCTATTTTTTAACTCATAAATATGTGGAGGCGGCCTTTCGAAGAACATGATTGTGCTTAGAATGGATGAATCTCTAGTGTCTGCTTTGCTCCCATCTCTGCCTGACGAAATTGCATGGCGGTGCCTTGCCAGATTGCCTCGTCGTAGCAGAGCCATCGCCTCGTGCGTCTCCCGAGCGTGGGCGAATGCATGCAAGAACAAATCTTTCATCAGATATCTTCGCCGCTCTCTCAATCTCCCAACAGAATACTGTACTTTCATTGCAGTTTTTGACAGCAGATTCGATGGAGACTACGTCCATGCAACTCAGCATAATACGAAATGGCTGCTGGTCGACCCTCTCAGCCTTGGGGCCCAGGTTTTACCCAATCCCCTCTCTGCAATTTCTGTTGAGATGGATTTCTGTAGCGCAGCCACCAATGATCAGATCTTTCTACCGCAAGTCAATCAGACGAAAGAAGGGTTTTGTTCATACGAAATCGGAGTGGGCCGCTGGAAGTCTGTAGAATTGCCCCCCGGAAAACGCTGCAGGAGATTTTGCTGTGCCGAAATGAAAGAATTCGTCTACCTTTGTGGCGGGCTAATAAATTTCACCGGAGAAGCTTCTAAGAGCGCTTTTCGATACCACAACCGGAATAATCAATGGGAAAAGCTTCCCGACATGATCGCGCCAAGAATTAATTGTGCAGGTGTGAGCATGAATGATACATTCTACGCTATAGGAGGATATTGCCATTCCCATGAAGGTTTTCCCCAGACTCATGCTTCGGCAGAGAGATTCGATCCCACGACCGGTCAATGGACACTGCTGCCCAATTTCTGCGCAGAGGGGTTAAGGTATGCGGAGGATTCGGCCATCGCAGAATCTGATTTTGCTGTTGTGGAGAATAAGAGGCTTTTTGCAGTGCAAGCTCAGTCGAATGAGGTGATGGAGTTGGATGGTGTGAAGGAGGATTGGAGGCATGTGGGATACATTGGAGGCGTTTGTGAGATGCGTGATTGTGGGACTAATTATAAAATCCTGGGCGTTGGAAGTGAGCTGTGGGCGATCCAGTATAGGGTGGGGAAATCAATAAAGATTTACTCCTGCAAGCCAGGAGAATTAGAGAGTTTAATATGGAGGCAAATTGATGTTAGAGGATTAGAGAGTTTCGATCATGTTTTAACAGGCACGACATTCCAAGTATAGGTGTTTTTCAATGCAATTAGATTGTGTGAGTTTAAGATGTGTTTCTAGCCATTGGGAATGTTTTAGACCCAGGTGGCTTTATTAGCGGATAGGCTTGTATTATGTGGGCTTTGCCCATCAGAAGTATCTCATTCCTTCCATTCATTCCGTCTATTTTGTTAAACTTTCATCAAAATTTAATGGATGTTATTACTGTTTTTTTTTAATTTCACTTTAAAGTCATTGACTCCCGAATTATTTTCAGTCACGGCTGTCATCCATTCCAGCTAGGTTGAAGCTCATCATTCCTGGCAATAAAAATTCATTTGAAAACAGCAACGTGAATCATATTTAATTCCCACAAATCTGTTCTACCAAATGACAGCGAGTTGCTATAAAAATATTGATTTTTTTTTTTTTGGGAAACTGTACGGGGCTGCTAATCAACATAGAAAAATATTAAAAAGGAAAAATTATAAAATAAATTGCCAGTTAAGCTTAAGCAGAAAACAAAGAGATTCACATCCGTAAACACTATAACACCCCCATACTCATGGATTTGGCCCAAACTCTGCCTGCACCACTTAAATTTACTACGAGTGATTCTAATTTCTTAGTTTTTATTTTTTCAAACATCAATTACCCTATTTAATGGAAGTTCCCTGGAGCTGCTATTTAATTTTTACATTTATTTTTTCCCTGCCTAGGTATTGTTTAATTTTTAATGATGATTTCTATTGATTGTGGCTGCCAAACATAAGCAAAAAGTATAGCTTGTTCCCAGCAGTGGTGCAGCCAAAATAACATCATTTGTAGGCACAATGGTAAGGAATTTTTTTTTAGGTAAAAATGTGTAATTTTATGTTGTATAATTATATTTAATATCAAGATATTTAAATAAAAAAATAAATAAATAACAACACAATTTGCATTTTTCCAATTTTATAGCATGGCAGACATTAATGGTAAACATTTTAGTAGCGGAAGGTAACCAAATCATGGCGCTTATTTCCTCTTTTTCCTGTCATTGCTTTTTAAAAATATCGGAGATGTTTTTTTATAGTTATCATACTTTAAAAAAAAAAAAATAGAGGACATTTCCTCCATGCAAGTACATTCCCACCCACACCAAACTCTTATTTGACTAGCAGTTGTAGGGGGAGTACCTGCAACAGGAGGCCGATAGGTGTGATTGTAAAGGCATCATAGAGAAAGAAAGCAAATAAAGGAAAATATGCAAGGAATGCAAGGAATAGAAAAGGATGTATATAATCAATTTCCATGAGTGTTTGACAAATTACAAGTTATGTGAGGCAAATAAAGATGAAAACAAATGTTGAAACTTTTGCTATGAAACAGAGTATGTAAGTATTTGTACCAATCCTTTTTCAATCTATTTCTTATTAAATTGCATAGATAAGGAACAAGCACCTTGATTAAGTCGATGTTATACCAGATGCTTAAGATGCCTTTCTGAGCTTATTGATATTATTTACTCTTCCTCGAAAGTCCTAAGTGAAAAGAAAAGGATGGTCAAAAAAATGTTTTAGCAACTTTTCTATCTAGAATAATCATTAGGACAACATTTTCTTTCTATATTGATATTAATATAGTAATGAGAGATTTTATAAATTGTACACAGTGGCACCTTTCTGATAAAGATTTTAGAAAACAAATATTTTTTGATCCTACACAGTTGTTTCCATAAATATTTACCAAAATATAGAACAAATTGTGGAACAATTGTAGTTTGTCCCTCATTGGTAACCATCATCAAGGACCTGCTAGACTATTCCCTTTTCGGAAGATACCCAAACATGATTATATGCAAAAAATGCTTGTGAATGCAAAGTTTGTGACATTTATGATGAGAAACAAAAGAAACATCCAAGGGAAAACAAACGAATAAAAAATTTCACCTTAAACACTGATTTCCCAAGTTATTCACAAATACCAACCTTGGTATAATATTTGCAACCTTTTTCTCCTACATTTACAAGAAATAACTTGAGTCCTGGATGCATAAGGAACATGATTACTTCATCCTTTTCATAGTCTCCTCCATCTATAAGGAACTCCACTTCATTCTCACTGACTTGCACAAAAAATCAAAACAATTAGTCCTCGTCTCTAACACCTTATTTGTGAGATGGATAGAGATGGAAAAGATAGCATTGAAACAGGTCATGCTAATTGTACCAATCCCCTTTGGATGCATATAATCAGTTTCCATGAGTGTTAGACAATTACAAGTTATGTGAGGCAAATAAAGATGAAAACAAATGTTTAAACTTTTTCTATGAAACAAAGTATGTAAGTATTTGTACCAATCCTTTTTCAATCTATTTCTTATTAAATTCCATAGGTAAGGAACAAGCACCTTGATTAAGTCGGTGTTATACCTAATGCTTAAGATGCCTTTCCGAGCTTCTTCTGGAGAGGGCCACAATGGCATTTTGAGATTAGTGTCATAATATAAGAGAGCATGTGTCTTTTGCCATTCTTAAAGCTGCAAGATGGGCTGATCTACATGGCTCTGCAATTAGATTGATTGATCCATAGTGAAATATGTGTGCCTGGAAATGAAAGATTCATTTCTTAGCAAAACGCATTTAGAAAAAGATTTATATCATCACAAACAATTATAAATTGCCCTCAGTCCTGATATTGTGATGAGTGGCTAGAAGAGGCAATAAACTCACAACATTATTTTGGACCTTAGAATTAAAAGTGAGAAAATAAACCTCTCCGTACAAGAAAACAACTAGGGAATGTAAATCAGAAAATATCAAATCGATATACTGCAATGTGCCATATGAACCGGTCACATGAAGGAAAAAACATGAATTTATGTTTTCACAAGTTGGATAAAGTGCCAAAATATTACATTATGTCTATTTTTCCATTATGCTTGTCAAGAGAATGTCAACAAGATCATCACTTAATTTTTGAACACAAGAATTTTTTGAGTTGTAGAAGCAATTCCATAAGCCAATCCTAATTGAGGGAAGGCATTTTCAAAAAATGACCAAAGAGTTCAAAATCATACATGATTGGATTATTTCTAGGACTTACCCGCTATATTAGGTCCCTGTCAAGTTCAGGTTCAGTCAGGAGCATGGCAGCACTAGGGTTGCGATAAAACATGAACTCTCATTCTTCATCACTGTGTAGTGTCACAAATGCAAGCGTTGTTCTAGCATGACTATCAAACAATAGTCCCCTATCGTCCACACCATTCTCCCTTAAAATTCCAACCAACATGTGCCCAAACTCATCATCACCAACCGGCAAAGAGTGAAAGGGTTTGAATTGTATTGCTGGTCTGCCACAAGGATATCAAATGAATACCCAAATTAAACTGTCACAAATAAAAAGAAAAAATCATAGGCATAATGCAGATCAATTTTAAGAGTTATTACCATTTGACCCAGAATTACAGAATTCCATGACATAATTACAATGCAAAACCCTATTTATGAATATTTTGTTAATTGACATTGACCTAATAAATCATTACTTCAAGGGACCCTGAAATAGATCTAATCTAGGTACACATATGACTTCCTTTTTAATTCGATTATATCATCAGAGAAGAAGAAGGAAATTCTCAAAATAATTGCAAGTGATGCCTAGTTTTAGCCCTATACATTAAATTTTATTTTCATCCTTATTGACATGAAAAGGGTAAACTATAAGAATTCAAGAAAATTAAGAATAGATTGAAGAATGGAGATGTGCATTACCCGAAGCCCTTTACCGCGATGGATGACTATGCTTCCAAACACAATTGCTAGAGGCACATAATTCAAGAAGGATTGAGAGGTAGGCACATTGATACCTGTGCAACACTTAAGATGGTGAAGTTAAAACAATATCAAATTTCAGAATAAAATATTAGAATCAGAATCCACTGAAAGGCAGATTGTTAGTTAGACCTCGCCATGCAAGTTCAGAGGAGGAGAAACCAGTGGCTGTTATCAACAAAGACAACACTTGCCCTAAAACCAGAGCTATAATAGTTCGCCTCGAAGAAAAATCTCTTACACCATTCATTATACTTGCGTTACTCAGCCAATTGATTGTAGAAAGTCTAGGCTTAAATTTGCTAACGATAATTTAAAAAGGCCACTGCTATATACGATAGGGATCAAATTACCATAGTGGAGTAAACTCGTTCATGTCATTCATTGACATAAGATTTGTGGCCTAATAAAAGCTCCTCAAAATACCCTGCATATAATCTACTTTCAATTCTCCATCATAGATAGAAAACACATATTTGAATCATCTTTTTAATAGAAGAACCCGGATAGAACAAAACCTAGAAAATGTATATACATACATACCACCATATTACGTCCATCAGTCATAATGACAGAGATGACCTCTGAAAATTTTAAGAAACATATTCATATTTAATAAAAAATTAAGTGTAAACCCAAAATAGAAACAGTAGATGTCCACTCTGTACTCTTAAAAGAAATGGATAAAAATACATATGGTCCATCATGGAATCCGATCCTTTGATTGACATTGCTATGAAAATATGGTTTTCCGATACCCACAAAGCAGAGAAAATGTTCAAAGAAGACGAGCAAGAAAACCCTAGTTTTAGAGATGGATGACACACTAATAGATGCAATAAATGTTAATAAATGATAAAGCATGCATCCTTCAATGTTCAGGGAAAAGTGAAGTTTCTCGAAAAAAAACATTCATCAGAAAACCTACCGAAAAGCAATTTCAACACTCGCCGGATTGTCTTACACTTCAGTGGGCAAAAGCCCCCACTAAAATCCTATCGACTTAAAAATGCTAGTTGTATAGTATAGTGGCCTTAGGTAAGCTTATGTTTTCTATATGAATTTTTTATGTCAAATACGTGTGGGTATGCACACACTAAGATAACATAAAATAGTTAGATTATTAATATTTCTATATGGCATATTGTTTATATATCATTAATAATTTTATATTTATTATAAATATAATTTATTTATGAAATTTATATTTATTTAAAATTCAAATAATTATGTATTATTTAATTGTTGATGGCATTTGATTCTACATACCCACACATGTAGCACACACACATGTATATGTATGCATGTATATGTGTGTTTTTATATGTGTATGTATTTACATATATCTATACACACATACATATACATATATACATACTAGAGGGCAAAAGTTTAGACCTATGTCACCTTTTGGGCTAACTGGGTGCAGTTCTACTGAACTTGTTCGGCCGGACTGAGTTCGACCAGACTACTTTTCTGTCGCCTGGCGCCCATTGATGCAGTAATGGTGCCAAGAGTTTGGCCAATCTATAACTAAGTCCGGTCGAACTATTTTTAATATAAATCTAGTTCGATCAAACTATCCAATGTGTCATGTGATGTGACAACAAAATCAACATTTTGTCTGCATTTCTACAACTTTTCACTTCTGCTGTATTTTTCTTCAAGAAGAATATTTTTTTACAAAAATAAAAAAATACCCTTTTGTAGAGCTCAAAGTCACGAATCTGGCCATACATTTTTTTTAATATTTTGATTAATTTTAATATTTTTTTTATTTTTAAAACATTGCAAGTAGGTTTTTTAAGTTCAAAAAGACATTGATTTGAAATTAAAAAAAATATTAAATGATATTAAAATTTTTTACAAAATACATTTTTCACTAGATGAGAGAATCTTCTCCAAAAGGGTATATATATATATATATATATATATATATATATATATATATATATATATATGTATGTATGTATGTATATATATACATACATATATATATATACATACATATATATATATATACATACATATATACACACACACACACACACACACACACACACACACACACACACACACACACACACACACACACACACACACACACACACACACACACACACACACACACACACACACACACACACATATATATAATGCTAAATTTAGTAGACAAAAGGAAACTGTAAAATTCAACTACATTAGACTTCAAAATATTATTATGAGAAAAATTTACATCAAAATTTAATTTTATATATGTCCCCTATTTGGAAAATTAAAATCAGGAAAAAATAATTTCGTTTTCATTTTTTTTGGTGAAGCTGACTAAAACCCCTAATTTTTAACATTTTTTAGCAATATAAAATCTGACTTTGAATATATAAAAAAATATCCTTTTTTTTTTAAATTTTAAAAAACAACAGACATAATTTCATTAATTTTTTTACATTTGATCATTTTACATAATTTTGAAATTCAATTTAGAAATGTCACTTTTATGCGGTCAAAGTTAAAAAGTTTTAGTTGTGTTGGCCACTTCCTTTATAAAAGGATGACACAACATTGTGCTTTTACCCTAAATATAGACACACACACACACACACACACACACACACACACACACACACACACAACTTTATTTGACTTTGGTTACAACTCTATTTATCCATTACCAATTATAACATCATTTTGTCTCTACCTTTTCACCATAAAATAATTAAAGAACTTAAAAAGATAGGTATACAACATCAATAAAGAGAGATTTTTCCATGTAGTCCTTTTGGACACTTGGTAGGTGTTGGATTGAAGCAAAAAATAGGGTTCCTATTCCAATGTCACCTTTGAGTGTAATATTTGTTACCTTACTCTTCCAAATGTAAATCTAGACTATTTTAGGACTAATCAAATAATGAATGCAAACTAAACTTCTATTTATAGATACCAATCCTTGACACGTTCAATAAGCTATGAAGCTTTTAATTGGCCAATTGATCATATATTTAATTTTGTCATCCATTGATAGATAATTACAACAATTAAAAAACCATGAGAAAATTAATTATGGGATAGAAAATCTGATAAATGACATTACACCGCAATTTTATAGATATCTTGTAATTATTGTAATCCATGAGACCATCTCTTTAGGTCATGTTCAACCAATATGATCTATATTAAGCATGTCAATGCTAACATGAAATGAAATATATCTAAATACTAAGAAAATAAATTATAATTTGATGGATGAAGTATACTCAAATTAAGAAAAGAGACATAAATGTCACTCTTTACATAACATTACAAGGAACTAGGGGAACTTGATTTTCCTGCACTTGGTTCATTGCTATCTCAAGAGGTATGTATTGGAAGAAGTATTATATATTTAGGAAATATATGATGTGAACAAATTATAAATTATTGATATAAAAGAGAACAATACTCAAATAATGACCATGAAAGTAGACCCAACTTTTAATTTTTAAAGATAAAGTGCATCCTTATCACATTGTTTTAAATTATTTTAAACAATCAACTAGCCAACTGATCAACCACTAAATATGCGCTTGTTTTTAGAGAATTAAGCTCACAGAAAATAGCCAAATTGTTAGATAAAACCATTTGCCTCAAAAGATTGATCCATATTTATTTTTAGGTACTAAATTTTTCAATAAATATTTTTCTTATCACAATCAACACATAAAATATCTAATTTATATTGCATACAACTTTACAATTGGACATAAATAAATATTCAAAATGAGTAAACACATATCCTAAAGATGCATCACAAATAAATATTTAATTTACATAATCAAATAATACTTTCTTATGTGAGGTTTAAAACACCCTTGAAATTATAGACTTGAAGTTAACTAAATTGACTGTGGAGTGAACTTGAGAGAGTGGAGAAGACAATTCAGTTGAAATTAAAAAGTTGTCATTTCAACCTCTTAGATTTAAGACAGTAATGAAATATTTGATTTATTAAATGGATAAATAAGGAGAATTTCCTAAAATATGATAAAGTTAATGATGCAAGATGACACCTAGATGCAATGAGTGCTAAGTGTACCATTCATTCTCATGAGAGATGGATTCTTGTGAACCACTACTCATGAATCATGGCTCAATGAGTTTGACTAAAAAACTACATAGTTGAATCCTGATAGCAATATCATATTCGACTTGCTGTGGAAAAATATCTCCTACTTATCACTCGATGAGCTAAAGGGGCTCTATAATGAATGGTTCATAAGGCACAACACTTTCTGAAGGTTTTGTAAATGGGGTTGCAAGCTGAGTGGGCTTAACCTTGGATAAAAATCCATGGTTAAGTGTGCTCGAGTTGGAGTAGTACTAGGATGGGTGACCTCTCGGGAAGTCCCAATGCTTCACCTTTGTGAGAATCACCTAGATGCAATGAGTGCTAAGTGTACCATTCATTCTCATGAGAGATGGATTCTTGTGAACCACTACTCATGAATCACGGGTCAATGAGTTTGACTAAAAAACTACATAGTTGAATCTTGATAGCAATAACATATTCGAGTTGATGTGGAAAAATATCTCCTCCTTATCACTTGATGAGCTAAAGTGGCTTTGTAATGAATGGTTCATAAGGCACAACACTTATTGAAGGTTTTGTAAATGGGGTTGCAAGTTGAGTGGGCTTAACCTTGGAGGAAACTCCATGGTTAAGCTCACTCGAGTTGGAGTAGTATTGAGATGGGTGACCTCTGGGAAGTCCCAATGCTTCACCTATGTGAGTATCACCTAGATGAGATGAGTGCTAAGTGTACAATTCATTCTCATGAGAAATGGATTCTTGTGAACCACTACTCATGAATCATGGATCAATGAGTTTGACTCAAAACCTACACCATTCAATCCTGATAGAATTCTTATATTCGACTTGCCGTGGAAAAATATCTCCTACTTATCAAGATGACTCCTCTTGCCTCACAAAACTCAACACAACAAATAAATTCATACATACAATACTCTACCCTAAAACTTAAATGTTATCAAAAAAAGGATTGTAACAAACATTCATCACTTTATTCAATTCATCTAAAAAAAATACATCTATAAAACGATTCACAATTCCTTGCCTTCACATGACCTTTTCTTCTCACACGTACATTCACAATTCATCTATGAATTTCTTTATTCACTCTGCAACAAAAACCTTCTCACATCTTTGCGTTTGGTGACATTTCCATGTAGCTTCCTCTTCTTTTATCATGTCCTTCACTACCCATTTCCTCCCAATATTTTTATTATTTTGTACTATGCAATATCAAATTGTAGGTTTTAAAACTAATTTCCCTATTCCTACTCTTTTCCTCTCCAACTGCTACAAGCTACTTCTTTTCTCCAACACCAAACACTCTTCTTATTCCTCACACCTACATAAAAACCTTTATTTTAATACTATCTTCATTGTTAATGTTCTCTTCCCCTATGTTATTCACACCTTCTTCCAAATCACATACACTTATAATCTCCTCTTGTGCACTCTACACTTGATTTCCTCTTCTTTATTTTGTTAACACTCTAAACTCCTTCGTAATAACAACCAAAATTTTCTTTGTGCATTTTGACCACTTCATCTGTATTGTGCATATTTCCTCTTCTTGATTTGTAACATTGTATTGGATAGAAAATTAGGGTTTCACAAGTTAAGTCTTGTAAACTAGGAAATGAGCTAACTTTCTAAAGATTAGATTAAAGGAAGAGAGAACTCAGTTGATCAATGGAAAAGGATTGAATGCAAATTAAGTTATTTTTCCTTTGTTTAGTTGAAATTTATTTGAATGCATTTTAATTCTATATTTAGGGTGTATGATAGAGAATTGCCACAAAACAATGGGGACTACAAGTTGCAGACACAAAATATAGACAAAGAGCTAAGTCTGAGAAGAAGAAACAAAAGAGAACCTATGATAGTAAGTTCATTTTGAAAGTGTAGGACTATGTGGCAATTAGTGACCTGGTCTCTAATGTCCAATGTGGACATACAAGAATCTTTCAAAGTTAGGATGTCGCTTAGAATCTATTCCCAAAAGATCATCAGAAATTTTTGGGACCGTGTGGCAAGTAGTGACCCAATCCTTTGATTTTTTCCTCTACAAAAGTTAGAACTAATCATCGTCATCTGCTCTTCTAGAAACTTTGTCTGTGGTTCCTAGATCTACCACCTACACACAAAAAGAAGGTAATTAGTGTTTTTTATAGGGTTTTTCCTTAGGTCAAACCTTGGGCTTGAAATTAACCCTTGAATTGAACTTGAAATACTAAAGTAAATGCTAAATGATATACCTCAGATCTATTGTAATTGATAATGGATGATGATGCAATTCTCTTTAGATGTGACCACAAGTGTTTATGCAATAACATGAGTCGACATAACATAAACATGAATGAGCTAATCAAACACATATGATTGCATGAAGATTGATGTAGATTTGTTGCTCTATGATGCTTGAAGGATATGGTGGGTTGAAATGTTGCCTTGAATGCTTGAGGCATGATGTCTAAATATAAAAAATTATTTTGATATGAATGGATGCCAAAATAAATAAGAAGAATGCTCTTATATAGGGTTCCCAAGGTAATTTACCAATTAGGCCAACCTCCAACAATCAAATTGAGACACCAAGGATTGAAATCACTAAGGAGGGGAAGTGCTTCAACCCATTTAAATTAAGTCCTATTTAAGGAGGACTAGGATACCCTAGGAACCATGGTCCTGGGACCAGGATGCCTTGGGCACCATGATTCACCAACAATAGGGAAGACTAGTGAGAGATCATGGTGCATAGCTTGAGGTACAGGTTCAGTTCTTTGTGTAGACAAATGACATCAAATTTGAGGTAAAAAGGTCAAAAATGGACCTAGGAGAGAGCTAAGATAAGAAATACTTAATTAGGAGCATAAAATATGGTGTAAATTGTGTAGGGTTACAATTTTTTATGCTACATATAGCCCCCACTTTAGCAGGAGTATGAGCCTACGCGCATACTCATGATAAAGTAGTTGAAAGGGAGATAGAGATGAGCAACTGAAAGAAAGATCACAAAGAGATAAGACATCGGTAACTTCAAGGGAACAAGCCCCCAAGCTTAGGATCTTACATCATACAATAATATGCAAGGACACACAATATAAGAAAATTTAAGAAAATAAAAAATAAAAGATACACAAAAGGACTTGAAGAAACAAAGGGGTTAGTACTAAAAATAAAAGCTCCAAGTCAACTAGTTGAAGATACCTTGATAGTCAAAATGTCTGAATCGCTAATACCATTCTTGGAATTCCATTGCAAGAGAAAAAGTGATCACATGGAAAGAGAAAGGGAATGCGTTGAATGCTGAACCATGATCCAAAAACTAGCAAAGCTATGGGTTCATGGGGAGGAGAAAGGTGGAAGCATGGATTCCAAGAGCTAACAAGCTATGTTATGCTAGGTGATCCATGGAAGGAAAAAGAAAGATGGAAAATGGATTCCATGGGAAAGAAAGTTGTGTTATGCTAGGTGATCCATGGAAACAAAAATTATCATGGAACAACAAGTTGTGTTATGTTGCGTGATCCATGTAGGAAGGAAGAGTCGAGTAGCAAGCTATGTTATGCTAGTTCCACTCATCCTAAAAATGCAACACAAGGAGGGTTGAAAGGTCTAGAAATATATGTTATGCTAGTAAACCTACCTTAAATAAGTGTAAAAAGAATTAAAAGGTCTATCAAGTTGTGTTTTGCTAGTTAAATCATCCTGCTAAAATATCATCTAGTTTTAGGAGTTAAGCATCTCATATAAGACTTTGGTCTAGTTTTCAGCATTCAACAACCTATATAAGACATATAATAAGGATAACCAAACAAAGTACATTGTTCGTAAGGAAATATGCAAAATTGAATTGAAAAAGGATAACCAAGCAAGGCATCATGCAAGAATAACATCTTTGGGAGGAAAAGGAGACTAAGAGTGTACACACCTTCCCCATTGTTAGAAAAAGCAGATTCTTAGTGAGGGATTGCATATATTCACTAATGAGAGACTATTCCTAAGAAGATGTACCATCTCAAGCAAAGAACAAGTCCAACCAAGGGACATATATGTACTTTCATGGAGGACTAGTCTATATGTAAGGAAGGACCTCAAGTTATGAAAAATACAACACAATGAAGGAAAAGGAAATGTTTGAAAGGAAAAAGAGAGAGGATTGAAATGCTATTTTTGTCCCCCAAACATGGAAGGAAGACTATTATGTTGCTGTCCAAATATGATTTTAATTGAAGTTGTGCCACCACAAATGAAAAAGAGCCCCAAATAGGGTATGCTACTTTAAGATCACATAGCGAGGAGCAACATAATAGGGTGAAGAGAGTGCTAGTGCACCACCTTCAAATTTGGATCAAGAAAAACCATGAGATCTAGTGTGATATGGATAAGAGCTCTATCACATAAATCTTAAGCATATTACTTAAAAGAAATGCAATTACCAATAGAGTGAGAATAACTATGATGAAAGAGGCAATGCACACTACTATCTTTGTTCTTATAATTATTGATTGTAGTATCCTAAAATTGTACCCCTTTGCAATTTCGATCGCATTAGGTCCTTACCTTGGCGTTTGCACCCTTGGCCTACTTGGGACCTTATTATGCTCATGCCCCTTCCATATTGCATCATTATTTGACATTTTGCATGCATAAGGAACTTGACCCTTGCCCAAAAATAGGGTAGGACCAGGGTGTGGCACCCTGGTCCTCAATAGGACCATGGTACGACACCAAGGCCCCCCTCATTTTTTGGGCCCCTTGAAACCCATTTTCACATTTCAAATTTGAGTGGGAATTACCTCTCTATGTTGGCTCATGTCAGAAAATTAATCAATTTTCTCAACGAACAAGTATATAAAGAGGATTTACCCTCTCACTTGAATATCAACAAGCAAGATCCACATTCATAAATCAAGCATACATTACACACATGAGATCAAGTAATCAAGCATTCAATAGGAATTGAGCATTTTAATTCTTCCTTCAAGCCTTGGAGAATCAATAGAGTCAAGAATTAAGCATTGAAGTGGAGAAATACATCCTATTTCATTAAACCCTAATTCCATGTGGAGGCAAGCAAAACTTCACAAGGAGGTATAATCATTCAATTTTTAGTCATAATTCAACATCTGCCTCGAAAGGAGAACCTTTCCTTACAATCATTTGAACTACATTTAATTCCAAAACTGAGGTTTGACCTAAGGCAAGCCCCCATTCCCAACCTATTTCCCTTTCTTTCTGTGTGCAGGAAATAGGTACAGGGATGCACTCTTCAGAATAATCTTCATTCATAGAGACAAATCAACTCTTTTCGGCGTGCGGAAAGTTTGGAGGACCATGGTGCTGCATCCTAGTCCCAACTTTTTAGGAACTTTTTTGAGGTTCAAATCCGACTCAACATATACTGCTCAATTCCAGGTGCCCAGCTCGATCCCACATTTGTAGCTCACTGTTTTCCTAGTATTACCTTCATCTTTCAACATTTTACCTTAAATCAACATTTCAACTTACAAAAGAGAGGAAAAAACTACACAAAAATTAATCAATCCATTCAGTATTTAGTCCTTAATATGATTTGTGACTGAATCTAGTGGATTCCCTTCCCTCTTTTGAATGTAAAGGGTTTTTAAGAAAAAATGATTTGGTGATTTCTCCCTTCTATGTTGCAAATTGCCAAATCATTTTTTTCCCTCTACATTTTGGTGAACCCAACATGTTCTATGCTTACTTTTGATTTTTGTTTATAGATTTGAGTGTGTATGCAATTTAAAATTTAAATTTTTATTTACAAGTTCAATTTCCTTTCAAATTTTAAAAATTTAGAGGTTAATTGAATCATTAAAACCCTAATTTTTATTTTCAAAATTGAGCTTGTGAATTACATAATCTGGGTTAATTGTTTCAGATCTGAGTCTTATTCAATTTTAAAATTCAAATTTTTACTCGCAAGTCAAATTTCATATTTAAATTTTAAAATTAAGTGGTTAATTTCAACAACCCTAATTTAAAAAATTTTAAAATTTGAATTTATCATTTTAGAGTGGCTTCAAATTCAAATTTGCAATCTGGGATCAAATTTCAAAATTCAAATTTAAATTTCAAAAATTAAGTGATTAACTGAAAAAGACTTAACTTTTAAATTTAAATTAACCTTGTGCATTTCCCATTTTTGGATTCATCATTTCATTTTCAACCTTGGATCTATTTTTAAATTTAAAATTAAGAGGTTTTTTTACAAGGCCCTAATTTTAAATTTCTTGTGGAAAATTTCAAATTTAAATTTCAAAATTAAGTGGTTAATTAAAAGAGCCCTAATTTTTAGATTTAATTTAATTATTTCAATTTCCAAATTCCAACATCACTTTTTAAATTTAAATTTTCAAAATTAAGAGGTTCTTTTTACAAGGCCCTTATTTTAAATTTAAATTTTCTTTAGATCACTTTCAATATAAATTTTTAAAATTAAGAGGCTATTTTTAGCCCTAATTTTAAATTTGAATTTCTATCTCATAGTGGGTATTTTTAATTTTAAATTAAGAGGTTATTTTAACAAAGCCCTAATTTTAAATTTCAATTTCCTAGGGGATTGCAATTATTCTCTATCTTTTCAATCAATTTGCTTATTTGAGTAATCATTTTTTCTAAAATTTTGCATTATTCAATTACTTTGCAAATTTCAAACTTCAAATTTCAAATTTTAAATTTCCAATTTCTCTCCCTTAGTGCATGAATTTTACTACTATTAGTCCATCCTATAATTTTCCCATGAGAAGAATTTGCAGAATTAAGGCTTCCCAAGGTTTAATTATTGAGGAAATGGAGCTTAATTTGGATAACTTATTCCACGAGGATGTTGGTGGTTCTAGAAATCTTACAAATATCACCGTTTATCCTCATTCTTTAGATAATTATCTTAATGCAGATGAATCACTAACTAGAGTTTCCATTGACCAATTGGAGAAGATTGACAATCAATTTAAAAATCTTCAACAATGGATGAGTCAACAATACTAAAAAAGTGAAGCTCTCCCATTGATTGAAGGATTAAAAAGAATGGTTCAAAGTGATAAAATTGGTGTTGATGTCTTGCGTGATATTGCTCATATTGTTGATTCTAATATTATGCCTATGAAGAGTTGTGCTGACGTCTTTGGTTACACACAACCTCCTAGTAAAGTTAATCACTCCATTCCCTTGACTACCCTTATGGCTAGTGTTCCCAATTTTACCTCCAACATCATAGATACTTCTACTCAAAATTTCATACCTACAAGTGTTAGTCAAGGGGGAAAGTCCTATAATCATAATTCTTTCATCCCTCCTCAAGTTAGTCTTCCATTTTTTACCCAATCTTCTCCCATACCTACCTATCATAGTGTTCCACCTCCTTATTCTCAACCCCCACCTTCCTATAACAATATCCCTCCTTTTACTCAACCCCTTCCTTCATTCAACAATGTTACTCCTCATTCTCAATCCAACATGTCCAACTTCAATCCTTCTACTGAGGCTACCATCAATAGTCTAGTCCAAACAATGTTTTCCTTACAACAACAAATAGCTTCTATGAATCATTCTAAGTATAATGTGCCCACATTTGATGTAGCGAGGCCATTATCTAATGGCATTGTTCATGTTGTCCCTCCTAAACATGTGGAATTCCCTCAATTGGAGATTTATAATGGAAAAGTTGATCCATTGACTCATGTTAAAATATTTCAAACTTTGTGTAGTGACTTTGCTCATGACCAAAGATTGTTGGTTAAATTGTTTATGAGAACACTAAGGGATAAAGCTTTGAAAATGTATTGTTCTTTGCCTCCTTATTATATTACATCTTTTCAAAAATTGGCTAGTTATTTTATTCAACAATTTCACAATAATATTGGTCTGAAGATTACTTTGATTGATTTGATGTATTATAAGCAAGGTGTTAAAGAAAAAGTGATTGATTTTATTAGTATATATAAGCATTTGTATTGTCAAATTTCTTTTCCTGTGCCTAATCAAGATATTCAAAGCATTTTCATTTCTAATTTGCAAAAAGACAGTAGGGATAAAATTCTCTTATATCAGTTTACTTCCTTTACATAGTTGTGCGCAGTACTTCACAATTATCAACTTACCGTGAGTCAATTGGAACAATCCTCTTCAATGGCTCCGAGTGATAAAAGTGAAAGTGCTCAAAAACCTTTTGCAAATTTGAAATCGAATAAGGGATTCATAAAATTCAATAACAACAACAAAACTCAAGCAGTAGCCACTACAAGTGTGCCTCCTTTGTCCAAATACTTTAGAAAAGAATTCACTCCTCTTAATGAATCTTTGCATAGTAATATGTCGCAATAGTTATAAAGGAATGTGTTGAAACTTCCCCCTATCAAAGCAATTGACACAACTAAGCCTTTTCCACCTGCCTTTGATTCCAAAGCCTTTTGCCAATACCATCGTCAACCTAGTCATGACATTGAAAAGTTTTATTCCTTAAGGAGTAAGATTCATGTTTGATTGATAACAATACCATATCTATGGGTGGTGTGAATGATAAAGGAAACAAATTAGTAGATCCTCCTAATCAAAACCTTCAAACTTTCACTAATCCTTTACCTTCCCATTCCACTAATGTGATTGAGATTGATCATCTTGCTGATAACTCAATGATGAATAGTTAGTACCAAACCGGTACTGAGAGGGGGGGGGGGGGGTGAATCAGTACAGACAAAAACACTTTCCTTAAACCGGTTAGACAATAAACATTGCAAATGATTGGCAAATAGTAACACCAGTCTGAAACAGAGTACAACCGATAAAGACAAGAATGACTGTGACAAGCATTAACCGGTTAATCACTTAGCTTTCCACTTAACCTAATACCATACTTCCATTTCACCCTTATGCATGAACAGGTAATCTATCATCAGAAATATAATAATAGCTAGTTCAACATGATTTACCTTCATACACAAATCACTTAAACCATCACATGAAAAACACCACACATGACACACAAATTTTTCACGTGGAAACCCAATTGGGAAAAACCACGGTGGGGATGAATACCCACAAGCTATTTTTGAACTCTTTAGAAGTCTGCTCTGATAGGAGCCTAGTCCGGTTAAAGACTTATTACAATAGGTTCTGTTAGGAACCGATCCTGCTAGGGATCACCCGGTTAAGGGATGGCTAGAATATTCGGTTAAGGGTTAAACCCTGTTAGAGGTTACCTTGTTAGAGGATTTTATGAACTCAATGGCTTTGAGTCACCCTGTTAAAGGATTTACAACAAGTTGGTTAAAGCTACCCGGTTAATGGATTTTCCAACTGTTGAAGTAGTAAAGATCAACAGGTATTACAATGATCTGGTAATAGCACTCAATGCCAATGCAGATCCGCTTTAGTTCCTTCCTTCTGCACACACATTATGCAGGTATCAATCCTCTTATCTGGTCTGGCAAGAATCACGTATCTCTGCACTTAGATACACACACAACATTTGCCAACAGCCTCAGAAAGAAACACAAGATCGACCTTATAGGAAATAGATAGGTCAGTAGCATAAACCCTAAACCCTAAACTTTTTAGGTTAAGCAATTTAAACTGTTCAATCCTGATCATTGAGCATATTGCATTAAATGCAATAGTCTTGAACTGATCTCAAGACATTCTCCATCGTTCATTCTCCACCACATTCATGGCAACTGATAACCCATCATGATTTTTCACCGTTTACAGACTTCGCACATTCCCGAAGTAGATAGGAGCAATCTCCTTCATGCAAGATCCTTCACGCACACAAGGCTGATGTGGCAACATGATCTGTTCTTCGTTACAATGCTAACTCAAATGTCATCAGTTGAGTCACATAGGCTTGGAACACATCAACCAGAAACCCTGAAGTTGAGACTACCAACCAGTAGTCATACAAAGCTTTCATGTACCAGTTCCCATATCAACATACCAGTTCACCATCATACCGCTTCACTTTAGCACATATATCGATTCACAATCATACCGGTTCTCTTTCCAATTGCAAACTTCAATATACCGGTTCACTCTTCAACATATTGACATCAATGACAACATACAATGTCATCATGTCTTCATACTATCGGTTCACATAATGCCAACAATCTCCCCTTTTGGCATTGATGGCAATATACAAAAATAGCTCTCCGCTTCACATCTTCTTCCCCAATTTCTACAGATATCTTCTCTACATCACATCTTCTCCCCCTTTGACAACAATGCCAAAGTGGAGGCACAAGCTTCCTTGAACCATTATGCTGCTCCCCCTGAGGAGTAGCATCCTTCAACACATCAATCCTAAAGAGATTTGGCAATGCAATACCTAACTGATGTGGAGCACATACCTTAGTTCACCTCCTGAAGGGGAAACACCCCTAATTCACCTCTTAAGTAGGTAAATGTAGCCTTTGGGAGAGGCTTGGTGAATATGTCTACTAACCGCTCCTTGCTGGAAACATGTTCCAGTGCAATCTCTTCATTCTGAACCTTTTCCCTCAAGAAATGATACTTAAGCTCAAAGTGCTTGGTTCTAGAATGTAAAACCGGATACTTGGAAATATTGATAGCACTTGTGTTATCACAAAATATGCTTACCGATTCAGATACATGAACTTTGAAGCCATTTAGTACATGCTTCATCCAGATTGTCTGAGTGCAGTTCATGAAAGCTGCAACATACTCCGCTTCTGTTGTAGACTGAGAGATACAACTCCACTTCTTACTCATCCATGAGACTAGTCTGCCACCAAGAAAGAATGCACCACCAATTGTGCTCTTCCGATCGTCCACATTACTAGCCCAATCAACATCTGTGAATACTTTTAAGTTGAAATCATTGCTATAAGGATACCACAATCCATAGTCAATAGTTCCCTTTAGATATCTAAGAATCCTCTTCACTGCAACCAAGTGGGATTCTCTTGGGCTTTTCTGGAACCTTGCAGTAATGCCAACTGCATGTGCAATATTCGGTCTGCTGTGCACTACATAGTGCAACTTACCAGTCATTGATCGATATTCCTTCTCATCAACCAAGGTTGAGTCATCCTCTTTGGATAATTTACGACCAGTCACCATTGGTGTACCAACCGGTTTGCTGTCTTCCATGCCAAAGGTCTTCAACACCTCTTTGACATACTTGGACTGAGTAATAAAGATTCCATCTTTCATTTGCCAAATCTGTAGTCCAATGAAGAACTTAATCTCCCCTATGAGTGACATTTTAAATTCCTTTTTCATCTCATCTGCAAACTCATGACTCATCTTGTCATCTCCTCCAAAGATTATGTCATCAACAAATACTGCACAGATCAGAATCTGATCTCCTTCTACTTTCAAGTAGATATTGCTATCTTCACTTGTTCTCTCAAATCTAATCTTCACAAGATGTGAGTGCAGGCATTCATACCATGCTCTAGGTGCCTGCTTTAGACCATACAAGGCTTTATGTAGCCTACACATCGTGTCACTATCTTCAGATAGGGAAAACCCATCTAGTTGCTCTATATACACCTCCTCTTCAAGTACTCCATTTAGGAATGCAGATTTTACATCCATTTGGTATACTTTGAATCCTTTAAAAGCTGCATATGCAAGAAGCATACGAACTCCTTCCAATCTTGCTACTGGAGCAAAGGTTTCTCCATAGTCTTCTCCTTCTTCTTGGGCATATCCTTTACATACTAGTCTGGCTTTGTTCCTTACCACTGTCCATCCTCATTCAGCTTATTTCTGAAGACCCATTTGGTCCCAATGACATTTTTATGCTCTGGTCTGGGTACCAAGGACCATGTACCATTCTTTTCTATCTGATCAAGTTCCTCTTCCATTGCCCTGATCCAGTCTTCATCTTTATGTGCCTCTCTGAATGATTTAGGCTCAAATTCAGAGACCATACATGAGTTTTCTTTGATCTTTCTTCTTGTAAGAATTCCTACATCCTTGTCTCCTATGATCTGCTTTGGATCATGATTGAGTTTGACATACCTGGGTATGTTCTTAACAGCTTCCTCTTGCTTTTATTCATCATCCTCATCTTCATCATCGTCAACATCTACCGGTCTAGGAGCACTGTTACTGGTGTTGGGCTGATTTGCAACCGGTTCCTAGAAGGTTACTACTGGTTCATCTCTCACTTGCTCACTGTCGGTTTCCTCCGGTTTCTCAGAGTTTTCATCGACCCTAACATTGATGCTTTCAATGATTCTCTGAGTCCTATTATTGAAACATTTGAGAACTTTACTTTTGGTAGAATATCCTAGAAATATTCCTTCATCACATTTTGCATCGAACTTGCTCTGATGTTCACTCCTCTTGATATAGCATTTGCTACCAAATACTTTAAAGTAGCTTACCACTAGTGTCTTATCGGTCCAGTACTCATAAGGAGTCTTATCCTTTCCTTTTTTGATGAGTACCCAGTTCATTATGTAGACTGTAGTGCTCACCACTTCTCTCCAAAAGGTGTGAGCAACCTTTCCTTAAATTAACATAGTTCTAGCCACTTCAACCATAGTCCAGTTGTTCCTCTTTGCTAAGCCATTCCGCTGAGGAGTCCGAGGGGCATACAGTTGCCTCTTGATGCCATTCTCTTCACAATATTTGTTGAATTCACCAGAAGTGAATTCCCCTCCTTGATCAGTTCTAAGGCATTTGATTCTTCTATCGCTTTCCTTTTCTACCAGTGCTTTGAAAGCTTTGAAATTTCCAAAGGCTTCAGACTTGTCCTTCAAGAATGTGACCCACATCATTCTTGAGCAATCATCTGTAAGAATCATAAAATACCTATCTCCCTGCACACTCCTATTTTTCATAGGACCACACAAATCAGTATACACAAGATCATGTAAATTGTTTGCAGTGAAAGATTTACCTTTGAAAGTTAAGGAAGACATTTTCCCCAATTGGCACTCTCTGTACAAAGGATTTTTTGGTTTACTCAGCACCGACAATCCTCTAACTGCCTTGATCTTTCTGGCCTTCACAATGTTATCAAAGTTTACATGGCAGAGTCTCCTATGCCATATCCAGCTATCATCAAACTTAGCCATAAGACAGGTATTGATATTTGCATTCAGCTGAAACAAGTTACCTTTGGTCTGCATACCGATAGCCACCAATTCGCCATTCTTTCCTTTGATTCTGCACACTCCATTCTTGAATTTTAGAGTGAGTCCACTATCATTTAGTTGGGAAACATTCAAAAGGTTGTGTCTGAGACCATCAACCCAATACACATTGTCAGCACTGCTCTTTCCATTTAGAGAGATGGAACCTCTGCCTTTGACCATACATGGTGCATCATTACCAAAGCGAACCACACCTCCATCATACTCTTCCAAAGACATAAATTTGCTCTGGTCACTAATCATATGGTGAGAACAACCACTGTCAATAATCCACTCATTGGGATTATCAAAGAGGGAGACAAGAGCCTTCTTGTCTGACACATCTTCCTTTACTACAACAAACACAATATCTTCATTTTCTTCATCTTCTGATTCCTCATCTGTGACACCTTCATCAATTGCTACAAAATAGTTTCTCCAGTTTCCTCCTTTGAATTTCTTGAACCTTTTCGGTTTGTCCTTGTTGTCACCATTAGGATAGTTTACAGCAATATGTCCTATCCAGTTACAAGAAAATCATTTCAAAGGAAGTTTACCTCTGTATTTACTAGTTCCCTTAGGAAGTCTCTTGGCAAGAAGAGCTTCAAATTCCATCAGAATCTCCTCATCATTCATTTCTCTACTCTGTCTTGGTTCACTGCTGGTGCTTGCTTCTTTGCCTTTTCTAGATGGTGTAGCTGATGCTCTAAAGGCTGATTCAGTCTTCTGCACACTACCATCAAAATTGTTTAACTCATAAGTAGTCAAATTTGCAATGATGGAGTCTAGGGATACCTTAGTCTTGTCTATTGACCTCAACTCCTAAATAGCTACAATCCTTATTGCATAGACTGGTAATAAGGATCTCAAGACTTTGCTTACAATAGTGGAGTCTTCTATTTTTCCTCCTACACTCTTGATGTCTCGAACAACGGTCTTGATTCTTATTCCATATTTTTGAATGGTCTCTCCTTCAACCATCCACATGTCTTCAAACTTACCCCTAAGGCTTTCTTCTTTAGCCTATTTTACATGCTCATCTCTGCCATAGATATTTTCAAGAGTATCCCATACTTCTTTGGGATTTACTTTATTTTGGACATCAATAAACTCAATGCCAAATAAACTACTAATTAGGGCTTCCATGACTTGCCCATTCTCCTGCATCTCTCTCTTTTGGTCATCGGTGAGAGTACCGGTAGGGGCAACATAAGCATTCTCAACATAGCTCCAGTGTTGAGCACCCATGCTTCTGATGTATATCTTCATTCTGTCTTTCCATATATTGAAATTATCTCTGTTGAACTTTGGACCTTCCCTCTTCATCATTTCAATAGGATCTTTCCCTCAAGCAGTTAAGCTTACAACACAAAGGACATGGAGGATGCTTTGATACCAATTGATAACTCAATGATGAATAGTTAGTACCAAACCAATACTGAGAGAGGGGGGGGTGAATCAGTACAAACAAAAACACTTTCCTCAAACCGGTTAGATAGTAAACACTACAAATGACTGGCAAACAGTAACATCGGTGTGAAACAGAGTACAATTGATAAAGCTAAGAATGACTGTGACAAGCATTAATTGGTTGATCACTTAGCTTTCCACTTAACCTAATACCATACTTCCATTTCACCCTTATGCATGAATAGGTAATCTATCATCAGAAATATAATAACAGCTAGTTCAGCATGATTTACCTTCAGACACAAATCACTTAAACCATCACATGAAAAACACCACACATGACACACATATTTTTCACGTGGAAACCCAACTAGGAAAAACCACGGTGGGGATGAATACCCACAAGCTATTTTTGAACTCTTTAGAAGTCCGCTCTGTTAGGAGCCTAGTTTGGTTAAAGACTTATTACAACAGGTTTTGTTAGGAACCGATCCTGTTAGGGATCACCCAGTTAAGGGATGGCTAGAATACCCAGTTAAGGGTTAAACCCTGTTAGAGGTTACCTTGTTAGAGGATTTTATGAACTCAATGGCTTTGAGTCGCCCTGTTAAAGGATTTACAACAAGTTGGTTCAAGCTACCCGGTTAAGGGATTTTCCAACTGTTGAAGTAGTTAAAGATCAACAGGTATTACAATGATCTAGCAATAGCACTCAATGCCAATGCAGATCCGCTTTAGTTCCTTCCTTCTGCACACACATTATGCAGGTATCAATCCTCTTATCTAGTTTGGAAAGAATGACATATCTCTACACTTAGATACACACACAACATTTGCCAACAACCTCAGAAAGAAACACAACATCGACCTTATAGGAAACAGATAGGTCGGTAGCATAAACCCTAAAATTTTTAGGTTAAACAATTTAAACGGTTCAATCCTGATCGTTGAGCATATTGCATTAAATGCAACAATCTTGAACCGATCTCAAGAGATTCTCCATCGTTCATTCTCCACCACATTCATGGTGGTTGATAACCCATCACGCGTTTTCACTGTTTATAGACTTTGCACATTCCTAAAGTAGATAGGAGAAATCTCCTTCATGCAAGATCCTTCACGTGCACAAGGCTGACATGGCAACATGATCTGTTCTTCGTTACAATGCTAACTCATCATACAATGTCATCGGTTGAGTCACATAAGATTGGAACACATCAACCGGAAACCCTGAAGTTGAGACTACCAACCGATAGTCATACAAAGCTTTCATGTACCGGTTCCCATATCAACATACCGATTCACCATCATACCGCTTCACTTTAGCACATATACCGATTCACAATCATACCGGTTCTCTTGCCAATTGCAAAATTCAATATACCGGTTCACTCTTCAGCATATTGACATCAATGACAGCATACAATGTCATCATGTCTTCATACTACTGATTCACATAATGCCAACACTTGCCTTCTCTCCCAATGATGTTGGCCTTGAATCTAATAATGTGATGAACCTTGTAGATCAAATAAAACCTCCTAAGGACATGCATTACATTTGATCCTAGCCAGACTATTGAAGCACCTGATGGCCCATATCTATCTATCTATCTATCTATCTATCTATCTATCTATCTATCTATCTATCTATCTATATATATATATATATATATATATATATATATATGAAAATCAAAGGCATACTCTCCCAAGGGGTGATCATTGATCCATCTTGCATGATCAAAACTGATAAGAGAAGAATTTCTTTATAGTTTGTAATTGCATCAAGTGATATATGATGACACTCATGTGATAGTTAGAGTTTTTGATGGCTTCTCTTGTCCTGCTATTGGTTCTATTGTTGGATGTTTGCCGGATGAGTGCTGCAAATATGTGCTTATGAGATATCTTTGAGTGTTTGGGAGATGTGTTGTCATTGATGTCAACATATTTTCTATGTCTAGTGCAGTGATGCAGTGAAGTTCAGTTAGTTGGTTTATGTTGTATATTGATGATCAATGTTTGTGGATTAAAGGGTTTGTAGAGTGATATCTCTAGTTGATTCAATGCATGTGTCAGAGATCTACAGATTTAGAATTATGTTTGGGACATTGATGTGTGTCATCAATTTAAGTGGTTGATGGTTTGGAGCTCCGCAAGTGATTTTTCCAGGTTGATAGTTAGTTCAGTTAATGTTCTTGAAGTTTGCTACGATGATAACGATGCTTCTAGTAATTTGAGTTGGTGCAGATGTTTCTACAATAATTCATGATGCTTGTGGACGTTTCTAGATTATGTGCTATTCGTGTTGGTGGTCCGCATTGATCAGTGACCACGTTATTGATGATTTTATTTTATCGAGTGATGTTCTTCATATTCTTGGCTAACATGATGCTTGTAGCTTTCTGCAGATGTTTGATGCATAATTCTTGGAGGTGTTTCATATTTGAGGTGGTGATTTAGGTCCATGCTATGTCTTAGCTGACATTGTTTTGGTCTGCATATGATATTGTAGCGTGTATTGCTATATTTCTGTAATTAGGAGATATGTGTTGAGCCGACCTTGATGATATTGATCCAAGGTTGATGTCATGTATAAATTAATGTAACATCTTTGTAATTAAGTATTCCATGGATAAGTGTATGTGCAAAAAATGTATTTGATCTTTTGAAGGCAGAGTAGAAGTGTGAGTAGAAGAAGTTGTATGTGCTTAACCAGTACTGCAACCAACCATTAGGAGATGCTATTCTTATAGTTCATGACCTTCCAAATGTGTTTGTAAGACAATGAGTCTTCCTTGGGTTGTTTCCCTTTGTTGTTTTTGAGCAGTGATCTCTAGATAGTGTGCCTGAATGCATGTGCATTCCTCATTGTAATATTTCATATACTTCTAACAGGGTATCATCATATTGTGGGTAGGTTCTCACTATGGTTTCTCCCTTGACCAAGTTTTCTACGTCAAACATATTTCTATTATGTGTGTTCATGTTGTGTTGTTAATTTATGCTTTCACTATTCATTATCAGATATGAGATTAAAGTAAGTTGTTGCAAGTTTTGGTGACAACTGATTCACCCCCCCTCTTAATTGTCTACCCTATTTTCATCATCTATCACACTTCCTATTGATGTTGGAACTAAATGTTTAGATGTTGTCTTTGTTATCATTCCTACATCCGATCAACTTCATGTGAAGTTGGGACATCCTTGGCTCTCTTCCATGAAAGCGATCACTTCTACTGTTCATAAGTGATTGAAATTTCCTCATGATGGTAAAATCATAACTGTTAATTGTAGACGTATAAAAATGACCACTTTCCTAAATGAATATTTAATATTCATTTTAACCCCATTCCTCTATTTAATTAATTTCTCCCCATTCATCAATTTAATTATATGAATTACTCAATTTTTTTTAATTAAGTTCACCTAAGCCTTTTTCTAACCTTTAATTAAATTAATCACTTTATTTAATTAATTTCCCTTTCTCCCCTTTTAATTAAATTTACATTTAATTAAATTGATCCTTGCAAGTAAATAAATCTAATTTATTTATTTAAATCCCCCACTTGTATTTATGCAAGTTGCATCTATTTTTGTTGAAATAAAGTAATTTATTTTAATTAAAATTCCCCTCCATCCACTTGCAAAATCCTACATCTCCTGCTTGCCTCCTAAACCCCTTCTAGATTCTTCTAATCACTTCTAATTTAGCCTAATCCATCTCCTAAATATTGTCACATCCCTAAGTAAAGGGAAGTCACTTCTCAAAACCCTCACAATCTTTAAAAACCATTAAAGGCTTTATGTCTTCAACATGTTAACCCTGAACGTCTTCCTAACCATTAATGGTTAACTCAACGTTCTTGCATGATTAGAGACTTTCTCTCTAACTCAACTCACATTTAACCCAAGGGTCTCATCAAGCATTCATGGCTTTAACCTTTGTTATCCCTTTAACCCTTGCACAAGAGTTTATCCTTTGGATAAAATATTTATCCAATGGATGACCCTAACCTAACCTTAACCCTTACCTCCTAAGGTAACCTTCATGTCTTCTCAAGCATTTAATTCTTCTTTCATCTCCTCTCAAGAAACCTCTTGTTGACAATTGTCACCATTTCATTAGTGAGAATTGTAAACATGGATTGATAACTTTCGATCTTGGCCCTTGTTAAGATTATCCAATCTTGACCATCCATTGCCCTATTTTTTCTATAAATAGAGCTCTCATTCTCTCATTTTAATATATGCAAGTTTCATGCATCTAATCTATAGTCATTTTACTAAGCACTTAGCCTCTCTTTGATAAAATCATCTTAAATAGCATTTTAGAAATAATTTTAAATATCATAGCATATCCATGTTAGACTAGTATATATTGCTAGGATAGGATTACTAATCTTTATCATAACATCATATTCAAGCTATTATAAATCATCATATATCATACATATCTAGGAATGCCTTCATGCTAAATTAATCAAACATCACTCATTCTTGGAGTTGTCATTCCTAAGTCACTTTGCTCAGTGATCTGAGAGAAAAGGAATTGACTTGAGGAATCTTGTGAGATAGAGAACAATGGAACACCCCTTGGGAAGTTGAGCTATTCAATATAGCTCCATAACTTGCACCAAGAGTTCCATTGGGGTGTGGATCTTTTGAAAACTGAATTTTACGTTTCTTTACCCCACATTTCCTGCACACATTAATCATAGCATATATCAACCTATGGTGAGGCATGGAGATATTTGTCTTGACTATTTTTGGTCTAAACAATCCCAACCTCTTCAACCTAGAAATGATGCTCTCTTTAAATCATATAAAAAATGAAAAAATGAGATGATTTTATCCTTGAGTAAACCTAGAAATCTAACACTTAATATTCTTCCCGATAATCATATACCTCTTCTCGAGGACAAGATTATTCTTCCTCCTAAGGAAAGAAATAATCTTATTCCCAAAGAGGAATCTATTTCTTCTTCTAAAGATAAGACTATCATTCCTCCTAAAGAAAGTGATATTCTTTTTTCCTAAGGAATAATCCATTCCTTCCCCTAAGGATGAGTATATTATTCATCCCAAAGGTACAAAATCTCTTCCTCCTAAGAATCAACCTAAGGATAAATATATCATTCCTCCTAAGGATAGACCTATTCCTCCTCCTCATGATGGACCCAGTCTCCTTCGTACACCTCCTATTCCACCTCTATATGGTGCGGTTTTTCCTCCTACATCTTACAAAGTGAAGTGACCGACCTCTCCTATTATTCAACCTAAAAGACCTTCTCCTATGCACCCTTTCTTCAAAGAAGAAAGTAAGCCTATACCCAATGAACCTAAACCTTCACAACCTTTGGCCAAAACTAAATGAAACCGTTGTGCGAGAGAATGTCGTTGAAGATGTCGTGCGCGTGCTCGTGAACTTGATTCCCAAACCATTTCTTCTCCCAAGAAACCAACTATTAACATAATTCCATTTATTCAACCTACTCCTAATGAAGCTATTCAACCCAATTCTCCAAGACGCAAAATGCTTAAGACAAATGATGGTTCAAGTTCTATTCCTATTAGAGCTCCTATTTTGTTAATCTTGATGAAGAAATAGGTGAGAATGTTGTTAATGATGAAAATGTTGATCCTAATATTTATGATGATGAATATGAATATGTTGATGTTGACTATGATTTATCTAAACAATTTATAATAGCATTTATCCTAGATCCTAGTAACAGACAAAGTGACTCATCATTAGAGCATGGTCCTTGTATGGAACTTGTGATAGCTCCATTTACTATACTCGATGTTGCTCCTCTTGCATGTTGTCCACCTTCCCGAAACAATGATGAGCAAGATTAGGGGGCAAATGACATGCTTGATTAGCTTGATTAGCACTGTAGATTCTCTCTCTTCTCTCTTGCTTGTTTGTGTTCTTCTTCTATTTCTCTCTCAATTCTTCTATTTGTTATCCCTAGTTTTGCCTACTTGAGGATGATGCAAAGTGTTGAGATCTCTTTTGGTCTTTCCCATGTTGACTCAAAAGGCACATGTGTCCCCTTCTTCCATGGTGGTTTCCTTTCTTTGAAGGATGAGGATAGTTCTATGCATATATATATACATGATATACATTGGTTATCATAAAAAGCATACTGACTCCAAAGTTAAGTGAAACCACCCCTTGTTTTGTGTTTTGTGATTATTATCCTGTGATTTGTCCTCTCTTGGGGGCTAAATTATTGTGATAACGTGCTTGTCTTTTTGGGTGTATCCTACCTTAAAACAATTTCTCCCAATAAGGTGCATGCAATTGCTTTAACGTGGGGGCATACACTCCGCTCAATGATTCTCTCTCTTGCATATCTTGATACTTAAATTTACTTAGTGAACTTTGTCTTTTGCTTTGTAATTTTTGGTATTTTCTTTTCATGAATCATAGTAAGATAACCTTATTAGTTTGTAGTCATGGTTCTCTCTTTCTCTCTATCATGATCAAGTCCCTTTTACCTTATCACCAAAGTTGTAAGATCCCAAAGTAGATTTGAGGCTTGGTGTATCTTGCCTCCTCGATGACTTGGTGAAAGTTTTTCAATGTGAACCCTTTGTAGTTTACCGAGAGTATTATTGAATTCATACTCCTGCTAAAGTGGGGGTTAAATGTAGCATCCTAAAATTGCACCCCTTTGCAATTTTGACCACATTGGGTCCTTACCTTCACATTTGCGCACCTTGGCCTGCTTGGGACCTGATTATGCTCATGCCCCTTCCATATTGCATCACTTTGTGACATCTTTCATTTATTTGGAATTTGATCCTTACCCCAAAATAAGGAAAGACCAAGGCATGGCGCCCTGGTCCTCAATAGGCACCATGGTCCCCCTCATTTTTGGGCCCCTTAACCCATTTTCACATTTCAAATTTGAGCGGGAATTCCCTCTCCATGTCGGCTCATGTTGGAAAATTAATCAGTTTTCTCAATGGGAAAGTATATAAAGAGGATTTCCCCTCTCATTTGAACATCAACAAGCAATCCACTTTCATAAATAAAGCATAGATTGCACACATGAGATCAAGAAATCAAGCATTCAAGAGTAATTGACAATTTTTAATCTTCCTTCAAGCCTTGGAGTAGCAATAGAGTCAAGGATCAAACATTGAAGTGGAGATTTACATCCTATTTCATGAAACCCTAATTTCATGTGGAGGCAATCAAAACTTCACAAGGAGGTATAATTATTCAATTTTCAGTCATAATTCAATATCTCTTTCAAAAGGAGAACCTTTCCTTACAATCAAATGTTTCAATTACATTTATTTAAATTTCATGGTTAATTAAAAAACCAGGGTTTGAACTAAGGCAAGCCCCTATTCCCAACCTATTTCCCTTTCTTTCTCTATGTAGGAAATAGGTATAGAGTTGTACTCTTTAGAATAAGCTTCATTCACATAGACGAATAAACCCTTTTCAGCATGCGAAATGTTCAGAGGACTGTGGTGCTGCATCCTGGTCCCAACTTTTTAGGAGCTTTTTTGAGGGTTAGAGCTGACTCGGGTTATATTTCTCAATTCTAGGTATCTAGCTCAATCTCGCATCTATAGCTCATTGTTTTCCTAGCAGTACCTTCATTTTTTAGCATTTTACCTTAAATCAACATTTAAACTTACAAAAGAGAGGAAAAAACCACACACCAATTAATCAATCCATTCAGCATTCAGTCCTTAATCTGATTTGTGACTGAAACTAGTGGATTCCCTTCCCTCTTTTGAATGTAAAGGGTATTTAAGAAAAATTGATTTGGTGATTTCTCCCTTCTACATTGCAAATTTCCAAATCAAATTTTCCCCTCTGCATTGATATATCTCACAAAAGGAAATGTAACAATTTCATCATATTTTAATCTCCAAGAGCTTTTTTTTGACTAGTTTTCTTGATTGTCAATATGGATAGGTATTGTCCCTTGAGATGTAGGGCAAGATATACTAGTGGAAGAACAAAGATTGTTTTCTTGTGGTAAAATAATTGAGACAAAAGAAGGAAGATTGTTTGATGGAGGAGGATATTTGGATGGGTGAATGTTTCTCTTTTTTACAAAATACTTGTTAAGAATTTAAACTTCAAGGAGATCATTCATAGATGTTTTAGATGATTAATGTGGGTATCTTGGACCTTCTATAGTGTATTGTGAAGGAGGATCTATATGGTCCTTGATTTTTTGTACTTGTTTTTCAAGTCCTTGTCCACTATAGCCTTGTTTTGAAATAATATCATAGCCAATCTCCTAAGATGTTTTTGATTGTGAAGGAGAAGGGCTTTTGTTATGAATTTCTTCAAAAAAATTTGTGTAAGGAAAAGTTGAAGAGACAAAAGGATGAATATATGAAGAAGGGATATCCTTTGTAGGGAGATTCTCCTTTGCATCATTACTCATGTTCTCTTTATTAGGTTGGAAAAGAGAATTCTCATCCTCTAAGGCTCCATCTTTGATAAATGTTATATTAGGAGATGGGTCAAGAATAAACTGCATAACATCATATTTCCTACAAGTATGTTGAAGATCAAGATAAAATCTAGGAGAATAAGGAGGATCTAGAGAGATTGATATACCAACATATTTACCGTGCCCCCTTGCTCCTAAGTATCTTCATGAGAAGACGATGGTTCAAAGTCGCTCTTCAATGTTGCCTCTCCATTAGAGAGATCATTAATATGAGTATTGATTCTTTCCTTATTAACATAAAATACCCTAGGAGAGGTGTAAGTGCTAGTGTTTTCAATGTCAGATCTAGGGTTGTCAAGGGTATTATCCACCAAAATTCTTATGAAATCCACATATTCCATTAATTTCCTTAAAAATGTTATGATATAACAATATGAAACATGGATAAAAGCCTTGAAAATGCTTTATAAGTAGGAAGTAATGTTGAAATCCTTATTGTGAAATATGTGAAAGCACTATGAAAGAACGTAAGCAAAAAGAAATAAAAGAAGCTATTATCCAACACATATTTTTGATAAAAATAGATAACAAATAATGTAATCACATGTGAAATAGAAAACCATTCAAATTTTATGAATTCCATTATGAAAAATTAGATCTAAAAATACCAAATAAAAAATCTGCAAAATGTTTGAAGCATCAGGTTCATCAAAATGTATTGGATGGAAAATTAGGGTTTCACAAGTTAAGCCTTGTAAACTAGGAAATGAGATAAATTTCTAAAAAATACATTAAAGGAAGGGAGAACTCAATCAATCCAATGCAAAAGGACTGAATGCAGATCAAGTTCTTTTTACTTTGTTTAGTTGAAATTGATTTGAATGTATTTTAATGCAAGATCTAGGGTGAATGATAGAGAATTTCTAGAAAACAATAGGAACAACAAGCTACAGACATGGAATGCAGACATAGAGCTAAGTTTGAGCACAAGAAACATAAGAGGACCCGTGACAACAAGTTCAACTTGAAAGTGTGGAACCATGTGGAAATTAGCGATCTGGTCTCTAATGTTAGATGCAGATAGACAAGAATCTTTCAAAATCAGGATGTTGCTCAAAATCTATTTCCAAAAGATCATTGAGAATTATTGGGACCATGTGGCAATTAGTGACCCAGTCCTCTGATTTTTGCCTCTACAAAAGTCAGAATTGATCATGATCATCTCCTTTGCTAGAATCTCTATCCATGGCTACTGGATTTGTTGGTCTCACATAGAAATAAGGGAAAAAATATTATTGATAGTGGTTATCCTTAGGTCAAACCCCATGTTTGGAATTAACCCTTGAATTGAAGTTGAAATACTGAAGTAAATGCTAAATGATATACCTCAGATCTACTACAACTGATAATGGATGATGATGCATAACATGAACATGAATGACCTAATAAAAAAAACACGCTTGCATGAATATTGATGTAGATTTTCTACTCTATGATTCTTAAAGGATATGCTGAGATGAAATTCTACCTTAAATGCTTGATGCTTGATGTCAAAAGATAACAAATGGTTACAATATTAATGGACATCAAAATGAATAGGAAGAATGCTCTTATATAGGGTTCCTAAGGTAATTTACCAATTAAGTTGACCTCTAATGGTCAAATTGAAACATCGAGAACTGAATTCACAAGGGAGTCAAAGTGCATCGACCCATTTAAATTTGGGTTCTATTTAAGGAGGACCAAGATGCCCCAGGTGCCATGGTCTTGGGACCAGGATGCCTTGGGTGCCATGGTCCACCAAAAATAGGATAGACAAGTGGGAGATTATGGTGCACAACTCGAGGCACAAATTTAGTTCTTTGTGGAGAGAAATGACATCAGATTCAAGTTGAAAAGACTTAAAATAGACTCGGGAGAGAGCTAAGATAGGACACACTAAAGTAGGGGCACAAAAGGTGGTGTAAATCATGTAGGGTTATAATTTATGATGCTACAAACACATCCATATTATCTTTCTACATGTTTCTCATCCACTCAATACTTTATTGTTGTTTATTTTGTTGCATTACCAATATCCTGTCCTTGATTGATGCATTGGATTCCTTCCATTCTTGTGCACCTCTAGCTTTCTCCATTTTGTTAAGTATTTGCTTCTTTTTAGGAAATCATGCACCAAGATTTCATTAGTTGTATAATTCAAAAAGATCATCCTTGTATCTTCCTTTGCTATGCTTCAACATCTATTCAATTGACATTTATTTATTTTTTTTAATTTGTTATCCATCTTCTCATTCATCCAGTTCCATGCGCCCCTACCTCTTTTAGTTTGTTAATTTTTATTTTTTCTAATTTTCTTGCATGCCTTCCAATATCATATATGTTGTAAAATAAGGTGAAGAAAGATTGCAAGACAAAATTTAAATGAATATTATTGCAAATTTGAAATTATTTTAACCCTTATCAAAGTGATTGTAGAATCAAAACAAGAACAAGAAAACCATTACACATGAAACACCAAATTTATGTGGAGAAACCTTTTTAGGAAAAAAATCCACCACAAAAAGAGAGACAAGTATATTACTAATAAAATGAAGATTACAATAGAAATACACTTCTCTTGTAGACCTCTATAAGATTTTGCAAAACTTCATTATCTTGGAAACTGAAGAAGAATGAATGAATAACTCTAGCTTAAGGCCCCAATTTATAGAGATTTGTGAGGATAGATACCACCATGGTATCACCAAACAACATGCTACAAAACTACCTAGAAAAAATCACGTGTATCTCTTTGAAATGAGTCAAAAACACACAAAATAGCCTCTTACAAATGCTTTTATAGCTGTCATAAGGCATCTATCATGCATGGGCACCCGCATAAGGATTTAGTCATAAATATTCTCATAGAATCAATAATGATAGTCATAATTGTCATAGATTCTCTTACAACCCTTGACAAGTGTCGAACCACCTCAAAATAGAGGATTCCAAGAGGAGACACCTAGCTATTTTGTTCTTTTCCTAGAGGACAAACGATAAAAGTAGCTTTTCCTTTACATGATCTGTTTCACCACCATTGGTTAAATGGTTTAACCTCTTATGGGTAAATTAGAAGGGACATTAGGAAAATAATAAATAAAGGATTTACAAGGTTGATGGCACCTAAATCCTAACACTATATTTTAATGTCCATTCATATCCAAGACTTTTGATTTCTCTTTCTTATGGATGAAGACAAAAAACATGTCTCATGCCTCTATATTGTTTGGTATTATTAGTAATTTATTTCTTTGTGGTTCCTTCTCTATTTTCTTTATTTCCTCTCATTGTCTTTATTCAACTACCCACTTAGAAATGAATTATATAAGCTATAAATTGAAAATGGATGGAAGAGTTTGAAACCTTCTCCTAGATGCTCTTGCATCAAACACACTAGGTAGGAATTTTTTTGTGAGTAGAACTCACAATATAGAGTTGGGTAATAGAACTACCCTCTCAGGTTGTAACCAAAATACAACAAATACCATTCCCATGTTAGGTACAATTTTTTTTCTCTCCTCTTTTAGCATCTTGTCGAAACAATTGTCATCCTCCTCCCACGACTCTTCTCATTAATATTATCTCCTCTCATGGATTTACATCCACCATTTATTGTCTCCCTCTGCCAAAGTATTTTTCCTTTACTCTTCTCCTTCATGGGATCCAACCCACCATTATCCAACCTCCTCCACCAAATAATCTTCCCACTCTTATCTTCTTTTATGGATTTTGATCTACCACAAATCGACCACCTCCACCAAAATACTTTTGTGCTATCATCTACCACTTCCACATGAAAAAATGAAACCTTATAACACCAATCTATAATATTTACAAAATCCACTTGCACTCTCTCTATAGCTTCTACATGCACATATGCATGTGGGAAACAATGTAGCAAATGGAGAGGGGGGGCGAATCATTTTGCTCACAAACCTTATTAAATTTAACACAATTTTAGATTTGATAATTAACAATGAAAGCACAAAGCAACAACACATCAATAACACACATAACACCAAGATTTTTGATGTGGAAAACTTGGTTAAAGGAAAAACCACAATGGGAACCTGTTGGCAATTGACACTCAACTGGTTGGTTTCACTATGTTGTCATTGATGGAAACATGGTATTTTGTTCCAACTTCATGTTTTGGTTCAGTTGTATACTAGTAGGCACTTCATAGATGCTACACCAACACAAACACCAATAGGATAGAAGGATTTCTTTGGTTATCGACAATGCAGGCCGACATGGTTTAGAATATGGTTATCGGTATTGGAGGTCGACATCTCTTGGATCCGACATCGACAATTGTTTTTGATATTCATGCATTTATGTTATCTAGTCGACATGTAATTATCTTTTTAAGCCGACATAAGGTATGATAAGTTGCATAAGATATATAGGTCAGTTGGATTAGATCATTTTGATATAGAAATGGTGATGGATATGTGAATGTGATATAATGCAAAATATATCAAAGAGATTATGTATGTGAGGATATTTATGTAAGGGTTATTTTAGTAAAGGGTTTAGGGTTTCAGACCGGAATAGACAGAGCTTAAATCAGAACTATATTCTGGCATATAAGATGCTATCTTAGCAGTTTAACACTTCTCCAGATTGTAGTCTGGATTTATATGTAGTCAACGAGGCTCCATTTGTGATTGAGCAATGTGCTCTAGGATGTAAGCCTTCCCGCAAGTGCAGACCCCTTATATTTTGTAATATCTCTTCATAAGGCCAATGGATTGATATTGTGGGTCAAAAATCCCACTGTAGTTTTTCCTCTTTGAGGTTTTCCACGTATAATTATGTATGTTATGATTCTCATTTATGTGATTGGCTTATTGATTGATTTAGTTCTTTCAATTTTGTATGTACCGGTATACGGGTTGGTGTATGCATGTTTTCATAAGGCTAAAATTAATTCATCCAGTATAACACTGATTCACCCCCCTCTCAGTGTTATTGGATTCCAACAATTGGTATCAGAGCCTTGTGCCTTGGAGGAAGTTTAACAACTTGAGGAAGATCTTGAATCCGGAATCCATGGACATGGGCTTGTAGAAACAATTTGATATGGCACTTGAAGATTAAGATGCTAAAAGGTTGAAGAGCTTAAAGCTACAAGATGAATTGAATTCTGCTAAGGAATTCATTCTTCTCCTACAAGAGAGGCTATCATATGTTCAAGCTAGGAGGAAGGAACTTTTGCAAAGTCAAGATGATGAAGAGAAAGATGCACTTAAGGAACAATGTCATAAATTGATTCAGGAGAACATTATTATGAGAAATGAAATGCAAGCTATAACTATGAGAATGTATAAAGAGATTGAGGACCAAAAGAGGAAGGAAGAAAATCTTATTGTATCCTTGAAGAACAAATTTGAAGAATGTGGTAGGTTGGATCATTAGAATGATATGTCGAGAACTGATTTAGTACAATCCCAGAGTAATGAACAAGAGCTTGAGAGACAAATAATAATTCTGAGAGAAGATCTAACTACTGCAAGTGAGTATAAAGAAAAATTCAAGATTAGCTCAACACTACTAGATGAGTTGTTGAAAAGACAAAGGCAGATTGGAGATTCCAGTGGACTTGGATTTGAGCAAGGACAAAGTTCTGGTATTGCTAATGAAGATCAAAACCATAAGGCACCGGTAAGGCAATTTAATGCTTAGAAATTTAATGGTAGATATTTTCTTTGCAATAGATTTGGTCACATGGCTAGACAATGTAGAAATAGAGCAAATCAGAATCCTCATTCTGCTCTCGATAAATGTTCTAAATGCAATAAGTATGGTCATAAGACAAAAGATTGCAAAATGAATGTTAAATGGTATGCATGTGGAAAGTTTGGACATATGGTTAATCAGTGCAGGTCAAGCAATTTCATTGGTTTTAGCAAAGCAATTCAAAGGAACAATGTTACATGTTATGCATGTAATGAGGTTGGACATATTGCTAAATTCTGTAAAAACATAAATCCACCGATTGGTAATGGAGGATCAAATGAGAAAGGAAAAGAGAAGGTTAGTGAAATCTGGCAAGATCATACTCAAAGATGGGATAAGAAGACTAAAGAACAATCATCAGATGGAAATGCACTAGTTACTTATCCAATAGAGGAGGTTGCTCCTACACTGATAGGTAGCTCATCCAGTAACTAAGGCAGATGCCCTAGGGGTAGGCAAAATTCATGAAGATGTTGCATATGCCCTGGGAAGAGGTTCTGGAAGATGTTCCAGACATTAGAGATGCTCATCTAGCATGGATATGTTCTATTCGAGATCTGATATCTTTCACCAACAGTCATTAATGTCAATGGAAGATTAGGGTTTTTCTCAGAGGTTAAAATATCAAATTCACTTCATTATTTATCACCTTGCATTTAGAGTGATTTTAGAGTGATTAAGAGAGACTAAGAGTGATCAAAGGCATTTTAGAACAATCGGATTTCTTCTTGAGCGATTTCACCGGTGTCTGGAAGAATTTGTTAAGGGTTTTCGCTGGAAGCGATCAACAGGTATTTATCTTTAAACATGGAAGTAGGATCATCATCTATTCCTATCTTTGTTTCAATCTGACTGTAGTAGAGGTCAAGGACCGCCCCATGCCAATTTTCAAGCAGTATCTGCATGTGGCTACCCTGGAAGATTTGGTTGGAGCATTTTCCCGTGTTCTAGAGGGAGTTGTCTATGTTGAAGATGTTAGGGAATACATACATTTTCACATTGAGGACTTGGGAACATTTGAAATAAAGGGCATATACATGAGCGATTTGATGGGAGAATCTAGAAAGATCAAACCGACATACAAGCACATTGAAGACTTAGGGTTTACTGGCATTCTGGACATCCCTAAATTTGAAGATGAGATAATTAGGTATGTTTTGAGAAGAGTAAATGGGGAGTTTATCAGGTTGGATAGACCTTACAAGATCACCAAGGAAGCCATCAGGGCAATCACTGGTTTGCCACAGGTTGGGCAACGCCCAGAGAAGAAGGTTTCAAATGATTACGTGAATAAAATTACCGATGCGGCATCTGACAAGAGATCTATGAGAATAAGCACTATTACCAACATGAACATCAAATTCGATAGCATGATCATTGGATATAAGGTAACTCAGTCAAATCGACTGAACTTTGTTTCCAGTTCCTGCATTTTTGCAACATAGAAAATGATGAGATAAAATGAGAAATTGGATCTATGCGATTGCATGTTAGATGAGCTATTAATAAACCTAGGAAAGATTAAGGGAGAAAAGAAAGGAACCTTCCGGTATGGCAACTTAGTTGTCTAGTTAATGTTATTTTTCATGAATGACATACCCGATTTTGGGAAGAGTAATGGAAATTTGATATCCTGGTAGGGAGACAATTGAAATAGTCAATTGCTACTTTAGGCAGTTAGAGAGATGATAAAGTACGGGGATATTTTAAGGGGTTCCAAAAATCTATTAAGTCTAGGGAAAGAGTTCCTAAGAATATTGTTAAAAAATATTCAACTGACATATTCTTCATGGTGAAGAAGGATGAAACACTTATGAAAGTGATTAAGCCCCAAAAGATTTGGATTGAGGAAATGGGCTATGAAGTGGATGCACAGATCCTTGAGGTTTATGCAAAAATGTTGATTGATGCACCTATTGATGAGGCAGAGAAGCCCCGTGGTAATGAAAAACAAAAACCACAAGAGGTTGAAATAGAGCTCAACCAAAAGAAGAGAGAGATGCAGGAAGGAAAGGCTAGCAAATTTATTGAGAAGGTCTCACAGGATGTTAAAGCATTAACTGATGCTGTCCCAGAGAAAGGCAGGAAGAGGAAGAATCCAGAAGTACACATTGAGTTTGTTATAGCAGAGTCTGAATGTGAGGATGACACACCCTTGGCATTCAATAGGGTTGCAAGGAAGATAACAACAGAAACAAAGGTAGAGGCTAAAAAGAAACCGATTAGGAAGGTTAAATTCAAAATACCGACATAGAAGCAAGCACCAAAAGTAACCACTTCAGCTCCATCTAGTACTACAAGAAGGAAGAAGAAGAGTGACATCGATCTGGCAATTCAATATCGTAATGTGACTATCATTCCACCAAAAAATTGTGCAGAGTTAGTAGATGAAATCACTAAGGATGGCATGCTAAAGAATGTACAGTTTTATTATGAACACTTAGAGGATGATGAACAAAAAGAGGTAGAGGAAGCAGTATTATTATATTTGGATATTTATAAGAAAGCCTTAATAGAAATTGAAAACCAAATACCGACATAATTATATAATATGTTAGATGCTAGAAGTCTATCAGCAATGCAAGAAGACAAGCATATTAAAATTCAAGAGTTGTTATCTGTTTGTGTTACTATTGCTCCAGAGGAAATGGAAATGATGCTTGACGTGGCAGATAGAAAAGTCTTTAATAGAAAACATAGAATAACCAGTCTGATGCTAGGAAGGGTAAATGAGATAATAAAGGAGACTCAAAAGGCATGGGTTAAGTTCTTTGGAGAGAACAAAGGTTTGTTTACTTCACCGGAATCAAAGAAAGATACTGTAGAAACCCTAGCTGAAGGAAAATGAAAGGGGATTATTGGTACTTCACCCTCAGTTTTGAAAAACATTAAGATAGTGGAAATCAAGCCCAAGATAGATACAAATGTATAGACAGATGTTGAGATACCGACTAATACAGAGAGTGAAAAGGTTGATGATGTATAGGATACTGAGGATAGCAGTCCTCCAGATACAAATGTATAGGTTGAGGTTAAAGTTCCTACAGAGGAACCGATAGTTACAGAGACTGCACCAAGTGGCGAAGCCACTGGTGCAAGTGAGGAAGCTATAAAGGACAAATAATCAGAGGAGAAGAAAGGAGAAATTGATAGAGAACCGGTAGTTGGTCCACCATTGTTGTCAATTGACACCTCACATGTTGAAAAGAAAAACATAACCGAGATGAGTCCTATTGAACTCATGATGATGGTAGCAAAATAAATTAATGAAGGAGGGATCTATAGATAAAGGGATAATTGATCAGTCAATCACTATTTTACACAAACTAGTCCCAGAGTGCAAGATTGACAATGAAGAGAGCCCATCTAGTAAGCTTAAGACAACTACTAAGCATATTTCAAAGGATTTTCAATCCTTACAACAAATTTCAAACCGACAAGCACTGGAGAGGTTCACTCAGGCTAAAAGAGCTGCATTTAATCAGGTGATTGAATCCGAGAAGAAGAAGATTGATGAAAAGCTAAAACTGATAGATAATTCTTTGAAGCAGTGTACACATATTTATAGGGTATGTTGTAACACATATATACTTACAGTTAATGTGGATAAGAAGATAAAAGAATTTTAGGAGAAAACTGCAAATATAGCTAAATCTTTTGATGAATTGACTTCATTGACTACATCCGTTGATGGTCAAATTTTGATTTTGGAGGCCCAAATTTCTGTTCTTGAGAAGGAAAGAGATAAAGTCATAAGAAGACCTAGAAGTCTGAGAGGATTGGTGAGTCCCCAGTTGGATTCACTCAGTGTACATAAGAAAGAATGTATGGATATGGTTGGAAAGCCCACACCGGAAGAGGTAAGTGAGAAAGAATCACTTACACATATATTAAATGGACTTGTATCTATTTCTGGCACTTTCAAAACTGGTCGGGATACTTATGTTGAGCTATTGGAGAAGGCTTATCCAGAAATTTTGAAATTTGTTAAGCTCCGGTAAGACATTTTTGGGATATTCATTGTACAGTTTTTTTTGGGGGATCTTTGACATTGTTTTTAAAATTTTGATGGCATTGATGTCAAAGGGAGAGTGATATAGATGTGAAAAATAATATAAGGAGTTGTATATATTAGGGGGAGATATGGAGATATGGAGTATGGAGTATTTTGCATTAATGAATATTCAGCTCAGGAGGAGCAGGCAGGATGGAACTGACAAATGAAACCTTGACCATTTTTCACATGAGTGTTGTCATCAATGCCAAAGGGGGAGATTGTTGGCAATTGACACTCAATTGGTTGGTTTCACTATCTTGTCATTGATGGAAACATGGTATTTTGTTCCGACTTCATGTTTTGGTTCAGTTGTATACCGACAGACACTTCATAGACACTACATAGGCACCAACACTGGCAAGACATAAGGATTTCTTTGGTTACCGACAATGCAGGTTGACATGGTTTAGAATATGGTTATTGGTATTGGAGGCCGACATCTCTTGGATCTGACATCAACAATTGTTTTTGATATTCATGCATTTATGTTATCTAGCTGACATTTAATTTGATATTGTAATTATCTTTGTAAGCCGACATAAGGCATGATAAGTTGCATAGGATATATAGGTCAGTTGGATTAGATCATTTTGTTATTGTAATGGTGATGGATATGAGAATGTGATATAATGCGAAATATATCAAAGAGATTATGTATGTGAGGATATTTATGTAAGGGTTATTCCGGTAAAGGGTTTAGGGTTTCAGATCGAAACAAACAGAGCTTAAACCGAAACTATAATCTGGCATAGAAGATGCTATCTTAGCAGTTCAACACTTCTCCTGATTGTAGTTTGGATTTATATGTAGTTAGTGAGGCTCAATTTGCGATTGAGCAGTGTGCTCTAGGTTGTAAGCTTTACTGCAAGTGCAGGCCCCTTATATTTTGTAATATCTCTTCATATGGCTAGTGGATTGATATTGTGGGTCACAAATCCCACCGTGGTTTTTCCTCTTTGAGGTTTTCCATGTATAATTCTGTGTGTTATGATTCTCATTTATGTGATTGTCTTATTGGTTTCTTTACTTCTTTCAGTTATGTATCTACCGGTATACTGGTTGGTGTATGCATGTTTTCATAAGGATAAAATTAATTCATCTAGTATAACACTGATTCACCCCCCCCCTCTCAGTGTTATTGGATTCCCACATAACCTACCCATAATGAGATAATACCTTGTTAGGAGTATATGAAATATTACAATGGGGAATGCACATGCATTCAGGCATACTTCCTAGAGCTTACTGCTCAAAACACAATAATAGCAAGGGCTACAACATTGGGGAAGACTCATTGTCTTACAAACACATTCGGATTACATCCGGAAGATCATGAACTGATAAAATAGCATCTCCTCATGCCTGGTAACAATTCTACATAAGAACACAATTTGATCTGCCACACTTCTTCACACTTCTTCTCTGCTACCAAAAGATCAAAGCATTATTCACACATCACACACATTCACAGTTTCCATGCAAATACATTTGCAACATGATTATTACATATATTTATACAAGTCATCAACCTATATTTCAAGGTCGGCTCAACCCATAGCCCAAATTACAAAATATGATCACACACGCTACAATATTACATGTGGACCAAAAAAAGGTCGGCGAAGACATAGTTTGGACCCAAATCAACTCCTCGAACACACAACACCTCCAAGAATTATGGCTCAAATATCCGCAACATGCTATAATCATCCGATTGACCAAGAACACCGCATAACATGAACATACCAAGAAAATCATCAATAACATGCACAACGATCAATGCAGACCACCAACACGAATAGAAAATGATCTAGAAACATCCATAAGCATCATGAATTACCACAACAACAATCACAACATCACCACTTACTAGAATCTTTATCAACATTATACTGAACCTCAAGAACACTCACTGAATTGACTGTCAAATTGAAAGATTCACTTGAGGACATCCAAATCATGAACCATCTGAATTAAGCACACATATGAATGTCCCAAACACTCTACCAAATCTGTAAAACAATATATTGCAATCTCGGAGCAATGCAGAGAAAAATCTAGAATACTGATAATCACAAGCAACTAAAAAACCAACCACAATATCGAATCTGATAACTCGATCAAATCACCATGCATACCACTGAAACATCAGTTGAATCAACTAGATATACTTATCTCAAAACCCTTTAATCCACATCAACTCAAATGCAACATATTGGCCAAACCAACTCACATAATTTGACTGCAACACTGGAACACACAGAGGAATATGGTGAAATTAATAAGAACACATCATTCCTACAAACTTCTTAACTATATCCAACAATCTCCCCCTTTGGAATTGATGGAAACATATGAATGTGAAAAATAATCAATGCAAAGAAAGAATTCAACTACCAACAAACTGCCCAAAATTCTCAATAATTTTCTCCTAAGATCAAGCATATGATATAACAGTTTTGCACATGATTCTCTCCCCCTTTGACATCAATGCAAAAGGAACATATGCAAAACATGATTTTATTAGAACTAACTCATAAATCTGAACAACTGAACCACAATATTGACTACTCCCCCTGAGTAGAAGCCTCACTCATCAATCCTGATCACAAGATATCACTATGAAGTCCATCAGACTGATGCAATTCCATGCATCTTACTTCTTATCAGGAGAGGAAATTACCCCTAGCTTCTCTCTGAGATACTCAAAAGTATCCTTAGGCAAAGGCTTCCTGAAGATATTTGCAATCTGATCCTTTGTATATATATACTCAAATCTGACTTCTTTCTCATTCACCTTCTCTCTCAAAAAATGAAACTTGATTGATATAGCTTGGTCTTAGAATGTAGCACCAGATTCTTAGAAATGTTGATAACACTTGAATTATCATAGTATATAGCAGTATGTTCATGAAAAACAACTTTAATATCTTTCAACATCTGCTTCATCCATGTCACCTGAGTACAATTTCTAGCAACATCAATGTATTCAGTTTTTGCAGTAGATAAAGATATAACATTCTTCTTCTTACTCATCCATGAAACCAATCTATTACCCAAGAAAAATGCACCACCACTAGTACTCTTTTTGTCATCAACATCACCTGCCTAGTCAACATATATAAAAGCACTCAAAGTAAAAGCACCATCTTTAGGATACCACAAACCAAAATCAAGTGCTCCTTTCAAATATCTAAAAATTCTCTTCACAACAACAACATGAGATTCCTTAGGATCACCTTGAAATCTAGAAACAAGACAAACAACATTCATAATATCTGGTCTAGTCTGAGTTAAATATAACAATCCACAAATCATAGACTTTTATCTAGTGTGATTTGATTTTGGAGAATCATCATCCTTAGTCAACTTACATCCGGTCACCATAGGAGTACCAACTGACTTTGCATCATCTAAACCAAACTTTTTCAACAATTCCTTCACATACTTAGATTGAGATATGAAAATACCTTTATCCAACTGAGTAATTTGCAATCCCAAAAATAATTTCATGTCTCCAATCATAGACATCTCAAACTCATTTTGCATATCATCGACAAACTTTATTGAATTCAATCTTCATAAATACTTATCCAATCTAGCATACCAAGCTCTAGGGGCTTTCTTCAATCCATACAATGCTTTCTTCAATCTGCAAACCATATCTTTTTGATCTGTCAACTAAAATCCATCTAGTTGCTCAATATAAACTTCTTCTTCTAGCTCACCATTAAGAAAGACTGACTTGACCTCCATCTGATAATATTTGAAATCTTTGTAAGTAGCATAAGCAAGAAATAATCTAACGGCTTCAATTCTGGCCACTAGAGAAAAAGTCTTCTCAAAGTCAATTCCTTCCATCTGAGAATATCCTTTACAAACAGGTCTCGCTTTATTTCTAACAACTTCACCTTGTTCATTCAACTTATTTCAAAAGACCCATTTAGTTCCAATTGCATTCTTATCTATAGGTCTGGGAACAAGAATCCATGTATCATTCTTTTCAATTTGGCTCAATTCTTCTTCCATTGCTTTAACCCAATTTTCATCTTTGCATGCTTCATCAACATCTTTAGGTTCAATCTTAGAAATCAAGCAGTACTCTTCGACAATTCTTTTCCTAGTCATCACACCTTTATTCTTATCACCTATGATCTTCTTTTATGAATGATTCAATCTCACATACCTGGGAGTCTTAGGATTTTTCTGATTTCTGGACTCTTGAGCTCTTTCTTCTGCACTAGCATTTGTACCTTCTCCTTCACTCACAGGGTTTTTTGGGTCAATCTGATTTTGATTCTGGGTCTGCACTTGCTTTCCTCTATCTGAACTGACATCCTGATCATTTGAATCATATTTGCAATATCTGATCTATCTCACATTGCTTTCATCAACCTTCACATTAACACTCTCAACAATCTTCCTCAATATTTTATTATAACACCTGTAGGCCTTACTCTTAGTAGAATAACCAAGAAAGATTCCTTCATCACATCTAGCATCAAATTTTCCTAGATCTTCATCTCTTTTAATATAGAATTTACTTCCAAATTTTTTGAAATATCTAACTGTAAGAACATGACCAAACCATAACTCAAAAGGAGTCTTACTGGTAATACCTTTAATATGCACTTGGATAAGAGCATATACAGTAGTACTCACAACTTCTCTCCAATAGATATGCGAAACATTTCCTTCAGTCATCATGGTTCTAGCAGCTTCCTAAATTGTTTTGTTCTTCCTCTCCACAACACCATTCCGTTGAGGGGTTCTAGGTGTAGATAACTATCTCTTTACTCCATGCTCTTCACAAAATGCATTAAAATCACTCGAAGTGAATTCACCACCTCTGTCAGATGTCAAACACTTCACCTTCAATCTTATCCCAGTCTCTACCATAGCTTTGAAAATCTTGAACTTCTCCAATGCTTCGGATTTCTCCCTTAATAAAGTAACCCACATCAACCTTGAATAGTCATCAATTAGCAACATGAAATACCTGTCTCCCTACAAGCTTCTCACTCTAGAAGGACCACTCAAATCAGTATGCACAAGATCTAATAATCCATTATAATTATACTATTTGATTTTGAAGGTAACTCTTGTCTACTTCCCTAATTGACATTCCTTACATACCGGATTAGTAGGCTTTACCAACTTAGGAAGATCTCTCACTTCTTGAGTATAACTTATCTTAACCATGCAATCAAAATTCACATGAAACATTATTCTATTTCATAACCAACTGTTATCAACTTTAATACCATCAACATTCAAGTGAAAAATATTACCTTAGTATTTGTACCTGATACAATCTCAATTTTGGAACCACTTAGGATCTTACATTTTCCATTATTGAATTGTAAATCATATCCCTTGTCAACTATCTGTCCAACACTCAAAAGATTATGCTTTAGACCTTCAACATATAAGACATCATCAGTGTTATACTTACCATCAAGAGAAATAGAACCTCTACTGTGGATTATACAAGCTTTGTCATCACCAAATATTACTACACCACCATCATACTTTTCCATACTCACAAACTTACTCTGTGTTATACTTACCATCAAAAGAAATAGAACCTCTACCACGAATTATACAAGATTTTTCATTACCAAATCTTACTACACCACCATCATACTTTTCCATACTCACAAACTTACTCTTATCACCTGTCATAGGATGAGAGCAACCACTGTCAACAACCCATTTATCTTTCTCTTCAACTCTAGCAGCCAAAGCTTTCTCCTCATTAATGCAGCTAGTAGAATTAGTAGTCATCGGATCATCTTCCTTGATAGCAATAAACACCCATTCATCTCCCAAATTTCCCTTATCAGATCCATCATCTGTCACACCTTCATCAATAATATAATAACACTTCTTCTGATTCTTTAGGCTTATATGGCTTAAAAGGCTTCTTAGAAACTCTTTCTGGATACCTTGAGGCAAAATGTCCTATCTTATTACATGAAAAAAATTTAAGAGGCAATTTACTTTCATACTTATCTACACCTTTAGGCAATCTTCTGGCAATAAGTGCTTCAAGCTCCTCAAGCTCTCTTTCTTCTTCTTCAAGTTCTCATTTCCTTATGATATCTAGACACCCTTGTAGAACTTTCTCCTGGATCATATTTCTGCTTCCTGGAAACAATAGCTTTGAATATAGATTCTAACTTAGGAGAGATTCACCAAATTCACTCAACTCAAAGGCAACAAGTTTTCCAATCAACGTGTCTCTAGTCACATCAGTCACCATCCAGATCTCCTCAATAGCAACAACTTTGTGTTTGTAAGCAAGAGGCAAGGATCTCAACTCTTTAGCTACAATCTTTGTTTCTTACAACTTTCCACTGACACATATGATATTAAGGACAAACTCATTCACTTTCTGCATAAAGGATTTAATATTCTCATCTTCTCCCATCTTCAACATCTCATACTTTCCTTTCAAGTTGTGCAACTTAGCAACTTTCACATGACTGTCACCTTCATACAAAGTCTCTAGCTTCTTCCAAATATCATGAGCGGTCTGGAAATCCATCACATTAGTCATCTCAAAATCAGTCAAGGCACTCAAAATAGCTTCCTTCTCCCTAATATTGTATTCGTCTTCCTTAATCTCATATGGAGATGAAGGACCATTTGGAGGAACAATATACATGTTCTTAGTAATCTTTCGATAATCTTCGTCGATGCATCTCAAGTGACACTCCATCCGTTTCTTCCACAAAGAGTAGTTCATTCCATCAAATCTCAGACTATCCTTCTTGTAAGTATAGGTTTCCATCTCGGATCACCTCAAGCGGTCAAGCTTCTTTCAGAGGATCTAGCTCTGATACCAATTGATAGCAACAATGCATCAAACTGAGAGTAGGGGGTGAATCAGTTTTCTCACAAACCTTATTAAACTTAAACACAATTTCAGATTTGATAATTAACAATGAAAGCACAAATCAACACCACATCAATAACACACATAACACCAATATTTTTGACATGGAAAACCCGGTTAAGGGAAAAACCATGGTGGGAACCTACCCACAATGAGATGAAACCCTGTTAGGAGTATATAAAATATTATAATGGGGAATGCACATGCATTCAGGCAAACTACCTAGAGCTCACTACTCAAAACATAATAACGACAAGGGCTACAATCCCGGGGAAGAGTCACTATCTTACAAAAACATTTAGATTACATTCGAAAGATCATGAACTTATAAAATAGCATCTCCTTATGCCTTGTTATAGTTTAAGATAAGCACACAATCTGATCTGCCATACTTCTTCACACTTCTTCTCTGCTGCCGAAATATCAAAGCATTATTCGCGCATCACACACATTTGCAGATACCACGCAGATACATCTGCAACATGATTATTACATATTTTTATACAAGTCATCAACCTATATTTCAAGGTCGGCTCAACCCATAACACAAATTACAAAATATGAGCACACACGCTATAATATTATATGAGGATCAAAAAAATGTTGGCTAAGACATAGTTTGGACTCAAATCAACTCCTCGAACACACAACACCTCCAAGAATTATGCCTCGAACATCTGCAACACGCTATAAACATCTGGTCGACCAAGAACACCGCATAACACAAACATACCAAGGAAATCATCAATAATGCACACAATGATCAATGCAGACCACCAACATAAATAGAAACGATGTAGAAACATCCACAAGCATCATGAATTACCACATAAACAACTGCAACATCACCAATTACAAGAATCTTCATCAACATTATACTGAACCTCAAGAACACTCACTGAACTGACTGTCAAACTGAAAGATTCACTTGTGGACCTCCTAATCATGAACCATCTGAATTGAGGACACATATGAATGTCCCAAACACTATGCCAAATCCGCAAACCAAGATATTGCAATTCCAGCATGCGGAGCAAAATCTAGAACACTAATCATCACAAGCAACCGACAAGGGTGACCATCCTAGTTAGGAGAGAAAAAAGATGGATCAAGGCCCAAAATATCACAAAAAAGAGGAACATGCAAGAAGCAACCACGACAATGCCATCTAATCCATACCCAACAGTTTCAACCCAAAATATGGTAGAGACACCAAACCCACCAAAGGCCAGACATAATCCAACAAGAGAAGATCCATCTACCAAAGCCTCACAATAAAACAAGGCCAAGAGAGGCAACCTAGGGCCATCACCATCTCCCTTATTTGCCTCCTCTACAACTTCTCCTCCTCCCAAATCCCTATTTACGCTCTTCCCACTCCTACTCATTGCTCCTTATTATAGGATTACAATTTCCCCTGATCTATTTTGTCAGCACACTCTAAACTCCTTCATAACATCAACCAAAATTTTCTTTGCACACTTTGATAACTTTATCTACTATGTATATTTTCTTGTAAGAAGAAGTTATTGAGTTATGACTTCCTATGTTTTAAATAGCTTTAATGTTGAGCCCAAATTTGTTAGCTTGTTCACCCTAGGAGGTTTTGGAATACAATAATCTTTGGATCCCATTCTCACCGTGTTGATGACCTTTGAGTGACAATACCCTCATGATTCTCTTGAGTTGGATAACTCTATAAAGAGGGGTATAATCAATAATGAACTAATTATATCAATCTTTCTAAGGTATATTTTAATCCCACAAAATAGTTATTTGAAAAATACACAAAACAAACACAACAAATATAAACACAAAATGATTTATAAACACGACCCTTCTTAAGGTCACCCTGCAAAACCATTGAGTTAGAATTCTTAGAATTTTGTTTTGTCTTGCAAGAATGATGGTATTCAGGGTTTAGTTTCTAGGAAAGGAAGAATGCTACATTTAAAATATTAATCGAAAAAATAAAATATTATATTTCAAGCAAATAAACAAGGTACACCATTTGTTTATTTGTGATTTTTTCAAATAAAATTAAATAAACATTAAAATATGTTTTCACATATAAAAGATATGCTCATCTAAAGATGTACAAAATAAGACAATACTTTGAATAATATTACTTAATTTGTAATGTACTATTTAAAAAAAAAGTTTAGTCTAGTGTATCTAACTCAATCAAAAAAAACAGATTTCTAATTTTTCTAAGAATGTTAAACTTTTGATTAGTTTTGCAAAAGCTTTGATCATTTTAGCATGTAGGTAGGAATTTTAAAAAATTCAAAGGATAGGGAAAGGACTTTAGTCCCTTTGGCTTGGATCCTAGTCATATCGAGGCTAGATAAATAATTTTAAAGAAGATAAGGGGCTGAGAACTTTGCCCCATGTGGTCAAGTGCTAAAGGATTTTGTGTGCGAGGGTTATGATTATTTTTTGCCCCCTTTAAATAGGGGTTGGATAGAGAGCATGACCATGGGCTAAGGAGCTACGTAGGTTATGTGTATGAGATGACGATGTATACATGTCTATGTGGGATTGTATATATGGTAAGCTTTTAGAGTATATATACAGAGATATTTTTTGTGTTTATATAGGGAGGTTATGACTCTGGAGGTATACAAAAGGATTTTTAATGTATATACTTCCGCATAGAATTGCATAGGTTCGGAAAGTGTCAAATTAGTGCTCTGCTGCGAATGACTCTACGAGCTACTGCTCTTCACCGTAGGCATAAACTTTTATGCTATGGGGAAATCGATCTGAATTTATGTGTGCAATCTAGAAAAGTTGTCAGCAAATTGGGATTCGATCATGCAAATATAAAATTGCTGTGGAGAATAGAGAAGACAAGAACCAAGCATGTGACCGGAGTTAGGTTTAGAAAAGACAAGGTCTTTCAATTTTGTTTGAAGTAGATGTTGGCCTCATTGTATTTAACATTTCAGGCTCTTGCGATGTTATTTATATCTACAACAAACAAATTGCATAAAAATCTATATTTTCTTTCAGAATGGCTATGTTGAATTGTATGTGGTTTGGCATGGTTCTCATTCCATGATATTTGTTTGTCCACAAAGTTAAATAGTTGTAGATGCCAAAGAGTCGGCGATGGTTAAGGAGTAAGTGGATTTGATACCCGATTTTCTTTAGTTAAGAAAATTTCATTAAAGTTAAAGAAGCAATTAATAGTAAGTCTTTGACTATGTTAGGAAAGTAAATGAAATGTTCGAAAATTTATTTGTAGGATCATTATTAGTCCCTGCCTATATAGTCAGGAAACTAATGTTTTCAGCTAACTAATTTTTTACAATTACTTCATTCTTGGAAGCTGTGTCAAAAAAATTTAATCTCATTTACTATAGTTTGGAAGAATTTATTATTTTTGAGTATTTTTTTGAGGTTTTAAACTTTTTTCTGATTGGTGCATTATATTTTTGCTGGGGTTTTAATTTATTTTATTTAAAGATTTGAAGAAAAAAAGTATGATGACCAATCAAAAGTGAGGAATAAAATATTTTTATCATAGCTTTCTAATGTTTTGGTACTTATTATTATTGAAAAAAAATTCTAGAGCTTTCTGAAAGTGTTTTCTAAGATTGTATTTTTTTTCAAGGGCTTTCTAGAAGAGCATGGTTCATTCATATTATCTGAAAGACCCTGGCTTCATTTTTGTTATTGCAGCCACACCCATATCAATAGTATATAGATTATCATAGTATTTCTTGTCATCTATAGTATAGTTATGTTTTTAGCAAGAGTTTTGTCTGCTCCACATCTGTTGAGCTAGAGGTTCAGAGCAAAGCCTTGGACTCTGTTATGGCCTTACATGTATTTATATTGTCCTTGACGAGCTTCCACAAAGCTTTACCGACTTCAGCCTTGAGAGAATCATTAATGGCAGGATCTTAAGCTGATATGCCCTTTAAATTAAGCCCAGATAAAGAAGGCAGCCCTAGGGCTGCCGCAGTGTCCTCCTACAGATGAGCTAGGCTATGAGCATTTGTAACCTTTGAAGCCAGGCTGGTCGTAACCAAAGAATGGATAGTCACAACGGGCTTAACAGTGACAAGGCATTTACTACCCTCTTGAAGGCTCTCAAACGCCAAATGCCCAACCAGGGATCGAATCACACCACTGTGTGCAAACTGATCTTGCCAGTTTGCCCTTGGCTCATCAGAAAGCATCTCAGAAAGAGCCCAGCAACCGTGCTCTGCAACCTCATATGGCCTTCCTTCAGAACCATTGCAAAGGTAGAACAAACCCCCTCTTCCATCATTTTCCTCACCCGGTTCGGATCCCTCCCCAGATACCCCAAAGCCCTAGCGGCCACTTCCTGCCCTTTCCGAATCACCACCTCTGTCACAGACCCCGCACTGCTACTAGCGGCGACGGAGGCGACTGTGGATGTATCCTTGTAATTGATGAGAATCAGCAGTGGCGCAATTACGCCCTCCTCCACACTCAGCTTCGCATTTCGGTCTGGATTGTCCTTCGTGAGAGAAAGAATCGAAGCCACGGTGTCGGCCTTATCGGACGGGCTTCTCGTGTGGAGCCGCGCAATCTACTCCCAAATTAACCCTAACATCGGATCTCGTTTGTACCAATAGGCGGTAACCCTATTTGTGATCTCTCATCATCTCCATCATATGGAGAGACATTTAGAAATTGATGTAAGTATTTTGGGAAGTTCTTTGTTTTGTGATGGAGTGAATTTTTCATCTAATTTTTTTGTGTAATGGTAAGTATGTTAGCGGTAATTTTTCTTCATGCATTTCATGCATCATAGAACTGATAGTGTGCTTCTTCTTGGCACCTTGCATAACTGAAGCTTCTTCTCCGTAATTTACGGGCAGTCAGCTCATGCAAATTACTACAATAAGCTAACTAATACAATAGTGTGTTAGCCTACTTTTCATCGGCTTCTTTCACCGTAATTTCTTCCTTGAAAGCGGTGGACATTATTTGTTTATATAATACTTTGGCATATTGTACTGACAAGATGAATTAAGATGAATTAATAGAGTTTCTTTTTCTTTGTTCTTTATTCCGATTTCTTCTGTAAGTTTTGTTTTCTCTTTCCTAGCTAGATCTGTATTTTTGCTTTGCAGAAAATTTAACAAAGTAAGCTATGTTTGTTGGTTTATGTAGGGAAGTAAAGATGTTGCAATGATCCTTGGTGCATGTTTCAACGAAGAGGACTCAAATGGACATGGAGAGGGGCGATGTCAAATTCATCAAAAGAAAGGCTGACGCGTAAAAGATATACATATTTAGAGTTTTGCTGCCCAAAGGCTCCAATTTAGCTCTTTGGAGAACCCTCCCAAAGAGACGAGTGTCCACGACTTTATCCGCTCGGTGCGGAGAAAGTGCAACAGGGAGGACAAGGGAAAGTTAAAATGCAAGGAGGAGGAGATGGAGAATTCGGCCAAGCCCATCTAGTGGGGTACCCATGTGATTGTGCAAGATATCGTGGGGAATTAAATAAATTGGGAAGATAACCCCCCTTGCTGAAGCTAACAAAATAACTACCTTAATTCTTCAGGTCTTCCTTGTTCCAAGCCAATGTTTTTTTTCGAGGTTACACTTTGGGTGTTATGTTTACCATTTGCATTTATGAATTTGCCATTTTCTTTTCCTTCACTGTCGATGTTAGGCTTTGCATGTGGTTTTCTAATTCTACTTATTTTCAATTTTAGGAACAACTCTCTATTTGATAATGGTAAATGCTCTTGTTCTATTACTTTTAATGTACATGAAAGAACAGTTATGGAGTTAGTATATAACTTTATCTTTTCTGTCAAATTTTCTGGTTGTCACTGTTTGGTCTTTAGTGCACTAGGACCTAAGCTATTAAGCTTAGAGTAGTGACTATTGTAGAAGCCTAGAGAAGTGCCTTCTATTGGATGTGTTACTTTGGACTAAAGTTGTGGCTCGCCTCTGACATACGAACAGAGAAGCACATCTTTGAAAATATTTTTTCCTGTGTAAAATATTCAGTGCTCATTAATTTGATAAATTCTAGTTGATTATCGAATAGAAGTTTTTTAACAGGGCCAAAGATAGCTTAGCAAGCTCTATAATTTTTCTTTCGCATAATGTTTTCATTTTTTCCTTTTGCTGATAAATGCAACACAAACACAGTGTTTATGATAGATAGCCTCGAGAAGATGAAAAAACCTCAATTTAGGGGCAGTTGCTTTCTTACTAGACTATATTGCTCAAATAAACAATTACAGGTTCAAAATTTCAGCCTTGTCAATTCTCTTTCTCAAGTTTACCATTCCAAAACACAATCTCATTGAAAAATGGAGAACTGGAAACTTTATTTCAACTCAAAAAATCTGATGAACAATGGATTGATGAGATATACCAGTGGATCCACTCTCGCAAATTGAGCTTATCATAATCTGTACATGTTTAGAATTGCTTCCATGAGTTGTTGTGCTTTGCTCTAAATAAAATAGACTACATTAATCGATGATTTGTATGGATTTTTCTATTGCAAGAGCTTAACTATCCTACTCTTCACAACCCTTGCATCCAGATTTAGAATATGAAAAAATATTTTGTTTCTTTGTTACATTTGTGTACCAATGATGTAGCATGTTTGAAAGTAAATTCAGTTGGCAGCTCCACATTGATAATTTTGTACAGATTCAACTTAAGAATTATCGCTTGATTATTTCTAAAATTTGTTTTGATTTTTTCAAAAGAGTCTAGTTCACTTTACCTGTAAAATTTATTATTATTGACATGACATTAAATTTCATAACATATGAGTTATATTGTTTCTATGTTGAAGATACACTATTTCAATATATATAAGTTTTATACTTTTGTTTAGTTATAATTTCAGCAATCAAAACAAGGTTATTTATTATGATGCAAATTTGATTCCACTCATAGCAGCCTCCTCATTTCTTTTTTTGCATCCAATGCACTTCATACCACTGTTTTCAGTTCCCTGTTATTTTTTGGCAATAGGCAGGGACTCCAACTCTACAGAGCTCTTGTTACAATTTACTTAATTAGCTTGGTCTGCTTAGAGAATAATCTATGTAGGGAAAGGTGATTTATTTCATTAATGAAATCTTATTCATTGAGAACCATACTATATATATAGGCCAATTTTTTATCCTAATTTTTATTATTTCAATTTTTTAGTTTTAAATCAAATAAATATTTTATTAAGATTATATTTTTTATAAGTAACATTTTTGGAGTTTTTTTCAAATGATTATGGTGCACATGTTTGAGTTGCTATGAATAAACCCATCAAAATTATAGGGCTCATTGCTAATGCATTTTCAACAACACCAACATGGCAAACAATTATATTTGTGATAGCTTTATTGTTTGATTTGTGCTCTACATTTGTGATACAAATTTATTTTCTCTTTTGTAATCACAACTTTTCCCCTTTTATAATTGCTTACTTTTGCTATGAAATGTGCTCAAAATATTTTTTCTTCAAAGAATACAATTTAAATTATTTGATGTATAGTTCTATAATTTTAGAGTAAACATTGGTAACTCAAAAGAGAAAAAATTGGTTTTGCAATGTTTTTGCTTTATTTTTTTAAAATTTAGTAGATAGGTTTTACATCTATGTTTATGAAATTGATAATAATATATTTTTTTTAAATATTGTTTTTAAGGTTTCTTGATTTTGAATTTTATAAAGATATGATAAATGGATTTAATGCAATTAGGTTTTGTTTTGAGCTAGTGACAATGAATTAAAATCTATTTTTTAGGTTATTGGAATCAAGATTATTTGTTGATTTGTTAGTTGTTATCTAGCTATGGGGAGTTAGTTGGTTGAAAGGCTTTATAAAGTCATTGCAATGTAATGGTTGAATTGTTAAATTTGAGATTTTTTCTCAAATTCCAACATGGTATATATTTAAAAAAATTACAACTTTGATCTTACGGTCATAAAACCAAAATGAGGGGCCATATTATTTTTTATTCAATTCATGACATCCAAAATTAGCCATAATTTATGTTAAAATTTATTTGTTGAACCCTTGGGATGTAATATTGGGGTCCATTTTATTCTAGGGGATCATCTGTGAGACTTTACCAATAACACTTTAATGGTGAAAGCACAAAACAAACATTTTCGCAACTCATTTTAGAACTCCAGATATTCAAAAATATCCATATATCTACAAACCCCAAGTCTACGTTTTTTAACTTATACTACATATCTCATACCTTGAAATGTTAGAAATCTCTCTAACATTGTTTTTGATTAAGTGAAAAGCAAGTTTTGAAGGGGCCCTTAAACCCTTTACAACAATTTATAAAATAGATAAAGCATTGAAAGCCCAACTAGATAGAACATTATACAAAAAAAGAGACAACAGACAGAGACGAAAAGCCAACAAGAGCACCAAAAGAAATAGAAGGACATCATAGAAACACCAAAGGGACATCCCAGGACAAAGAAAAAGAGACCTAGGAGAAATTTTTGAGAATCTCCACAACTTCTTGTTCTAGTTGGACCATTGAGGCAACAACACTCTTCAGATCCTCCAGCTCCTTGGCTTGTTGAGCCATCTTCCGCGTACTTGCTCGATTTCTTTTCCCATGTCCAGTAGACCCCCCTTCAAGGGTTGAAACCTTATCCTCATTAATATCTATTACGTTCTTTTCGGGTAAGTGCACAAAGTTGTGTCCACTTAGTGTGGAAGTCTTACACTTAGAAAAAAATGGCAAATCTCATAGAGCGCATGATAAACGAAATGGGATCCCGAGCCAAAATTTGAAACGAGATTCTGTTTAGCTTTGGGATCCTGAGCCTAGATCTAAGAAATGGGACCGTGTTCCAAAAACAAAACGGGGTCCATTCGTTTTTTATTTTTTATTTTTTTATAATTTTTTTTTTAATAAAAAACACAAGCTATATATACATGAAATATAAAATTTATATATAAGTCACATTTCTCTTTGTCTTTTTTTTCCTTTCTATCTCACTTTGTCCCCTCCCTCCCAAAATCTAAAACAATGTCTCTACCTCTCTCTCACGTCCTTAACTCTTTACTCTTTATCTTCGCTATTTCTATACACCTCCCCTTACCCCCTACCTACCTATATTTCTCTATATATACATCTATACCTCTCTCTTAACGTACCATCTCTCTCTCCCAGCCAACTTATCTTTCTCTACATATGTCATAATAGGTCCTACTAGGGGGTCTTATGTCATAGTAGGTCCTAGTAAGAGGTATAATGTCTTAATAGGTCCTCTTAAGGGGTCTTATGACATAATAAGACCTATTATGACATAATAGGTCGTATTATGTCATAATAGGACCTATTATGTCACAATGGGACCTATTATGACATAATATGTCGCATTATGACACTATAGGTCCTATTATGTCACAATAGGTCCTATTATGACATAATACCCCTTAACAAGTCCTAGTAAGGGGTATAAATTCATAATAGGTCCTCTTAAGGGGTTCTATGACATAATATGACCTATGATGTCATAATAGAACCTATGATGACATAATAGGACCCATCACATCATCATATAGATCTTATTATATCATTATTAGTCCTATTATGACATAATACCCTTTAACAGGTCCTACTAAGGGTTATAATGTCATAATGGGTCCTCTTAAGGGGTCTTATGACATTATAGGACCTATTATGTGATAATTGATCTTATTATGTCATAATAGATCCTACTAAGGGGTCTTATGTCATAATATGTCCTCTTAAGGGGTCTTATGACATAATAGGACCTATTATGTCACAATAGGTCCTATTGTGACATAATGTGACCTATTATGACATAATAGGTCATATTATGACATTATAGGTCCTATTATGTCACAATGTGACTTATTATGACATAATAGGTCATATTATGACATAATAGGTCGTATTATGACATTATAGGTTCTATTATGTCACAGTAGGTCCTGTTATGACATAATACCCCTTAACTCTCTCTATAAGTACCATCTCTCTCTCCCAAGCAACTTATCTTTCTCTACATATGTCATAATAGGTCCTACTAAGGGGTCTTATGTCATAATAGGTCCTAGTAAGAGGTATAATGTTATAATAGGTCCTCTTAAGGGGTATTATGACATAATAGGTCGTATTGTGACATAATAGGTCGTATTATGTCATAATAGGACCTATTATGTCACAATGGGACCTATTAGGACATAATAGGTCATATTATGACATTATAGGTCCTATTATGTCACAATAGGTCCTATTATGACATAATACCCCTTAACAAGTCCTAGTAAGGGGTATAAAGTCATAATAGGTCCTCTTAAGGGGTTTTATGACATAATATGACCTATGATGTCATAATAGGACCTATGATGACATAATATGACCCATTACATCATAATAGATCTTATTATGTCATTATTAGTCCTATTATGACATAATACCCTTTAATAGGTCCTACTAAGGGGTATAATGTCATAATAGGTCCTCTTAAGGGGTCTTATGACATAATAGGACCTATTATGACATGACAGGTCCTCTTAAGGGGTCTTATGACATTATAGGACCTATTATGACATAATATGTCCTATTATGTGATAATCAATCCTATTATGTCATAATAGGTCCTACTAAGGCTCGTAATATGTCATAATAGGTCCTAGTAAGAGGTATAATGTCATAATAGGTCCTCTTAAGGGGTCTTATGACATAATAGGATCTATTATGACATAATAGGATCTATTATGACATAATAGGATCTATTATGACATAATAGGATCTATTATGACATAATAGGTCCTATTATGTGATAATCGATCCTATAATGTCATAATAGGTCCTACTAAAGGGTCTTATGTCATAATAGGTCCTAGTAAGAGGTATAATGCCATAATAGGTCCTCTTAAGGGGTCTTATGACATAATAGGACCTAATATGACATAATAGGTCGTATTATGTCACAATAGGACCTATTATGACATAATAGGTCTTATTATGTCACAATAGGACCTATTATGATATAACAGGACCTATTATGTTACAATAGGACCTATTATGTCACAATAGGACCTATTATGATATAATAGGTCATATTATGACATTATAAGTCCTGTTATGTCATAATAGGTCCTGTTATGACATAATACCCCTCAACTCTCTCTAAACGTACCATCTCTCTCTTCCAACCAACTTATCTTTCTCTACATATGTCATAATAGGTCCTACTAAGGGGTCTTATGTCACAATAGGTCCTCTTAAGGGTCTTATAACATAATAGGTCGTATTATGACATAATATGTCATATTATGTCATGATAGGATCTATTATGTCACAATGGGACCTATTATGACATAATAGGTTGTATTATGACATTATAGGTCCTATTATGTCGCAATAGGTCCTATTATGACATAATACCCCTTAACATGTCCTAGTAAGGGGTATAAAGTCATAATAGGTCATCTTAAGGGGTTTTATGACATAATATGACCTATGATGTCATAATAGGACCTACGATGACATAATAGGACCTATTACATCATCATAGATCCTATTATGTTATAATTGGTCCTTTTATGACATAATAGCCTTTAACAGGTCCTACTAAGGGGCATAATGTTATAATAGGTCCTCTTAAGGGGTCTTATAACATAATAGGACCAATTATGACATGACAGGTTCTCTTAAGGGGTCTTATGACATTATAGGACCTATATGACATAATAGGTCCTATTATGTGATAATCGATCTTATTATGTCATAATAGGTCCTACTAAGGGGTCTTATGTCATAATAGGTCCTAGTAAGAGGTATAATGTCATAATAGGTCCTTTTAAGGGGTATTGTGACATAATAGGACCTATTATGACACAAAAGGACCTATTATGTCACAATGAGACCTATTATGACATAATAGGTTGTATTATGACATTATAGGTCCTATTATGTCACAATTGGTCATGTTATGACATAATACACCTTAACAAGTCCTACTAAGGGGTATAAAGTCATAATAGGTCATCTTAAGGGCTTTTATGACATAATATGACCTATGATGTCATAATAGGACCTATGATGACATAATATGACCTATGATGTCATAATAGGACCTATGATGACATAATATGACCTATTATGTCATCATAGGTCCTATTATGTCATCATAGGTCCTATTATGTCATCATAGGTCCTATTATGTCATAAGCAGTCCTATTATGACATAATACCCTTCAATAGGTCCTATTAAGGGGTATACTGTCATAATACGCCCTCTTAAGGGGTCTTATGACATAATAAGACCTATTATGACATGACATGTCCTCTTAAGGGGTCTTATGACATTATAGGACCTATTATGACATAATAGGTCCTATCATGTGATAATCGATCCTATTGTGTCATAATAGGTCATACTAAGGGGTCTTAAGTCATAATCGGTCCTATTAAGAGGTATAATATCATAATAGGTGCTTTTGAGGGGTCTTATTATATTATGACTTAATAGGTCATATTATGTCATAATAGGACCTATTATGACTTAATAGGTCATATTATGTCATAATAGGACCTATTATGACTTAATAGGTCATATTATGTCATAATAGGACCTATTATGACTTAATAGGTCATATTATGTCATAATAGGACCTATTATGACACAATAGGACCTATCATGTCACAATAGGACCTATTATGTCACAATGAGACTTATTATGACACATTAGGACCTATTATGTCACAATGAGACTTATTAAGACATAATAGGTCCTATTACGTCACAATTTATAAGATCTTCTAAAATCTAGAATATGTATTATAACTCCTAGAGATCTTAAACCACTCTCAAACAACCTGCCAATATATACATGAAATATAACTTAAAATATAAGAAAGGAAAAAGACAAAGGGAAATGTGACTTAAAATTAAATGTTATATTTCATGTATATATAGTTTGCTTTAAAAAAATTAAATTAAATTTAAAAAAAACAAAAAAACAAAAAAATGAAACGGGATCCCGTTTCGTAAATGGGATCCCATTTCTAAAAAATTCAAACTTTGGTTCGGTTGTAGCTTCAGTTTTGGCTTGGGAAATGGCTTGGAGAGCTGTCCCTTTGACTTGGACCTAGTTTGACCTACAACTTGAAGGCCAAATCAATTTTCGTATAAAATAATGACTTCAAAAATATATCTGGACACCAAATTTTCATAATTTTTTTAAACATTGAAAACCCATTATAGTAGAGATTGTCTAGATTCGAAATATGTAATTTTTTTAAAAAATGGATCAATATTTTTATTTTTTAAAATAATTACTAATGAAAGAGGTCTATAAACTCGAAATAACATGGTTTTTTAGTTTTTTAATAACTTTTTTGTCTCTAAGTTTTAAAAAAATAAAATTATATGGCATCAAACTAGAGACAATTCTATACAGTTTTTTAAAAAAAAAATGTCAAGTTTAGGTCAAATTATGCTTGCCGTACACAAGAATTTTTCAACACAATGATTATGCCCAATAAAAAATTAACAAAAAAAACAATATGTAGAAAAAAATTACAAAAAAATATTCTCATCAAAGGTGAGTGAGGTATAGATCTTTTCCCAAAAGGATTTATAAAAATAATTTCATTTAGGTCAAATTATTCTTGCCATACACGGGCATGGTATGGTCCTGAAAAGTGACTTTTAAACTACAGGTTTTAGTAATGCCTATTCAAACTTCATTTTTAAGATCTGGGTATTAAAATAAATTACATATTTGGAAAGTAGACTTCGAGCTCTACATTTTCTATTACCAATTTTTTTCAATATTCATTCTTTAAGTGCCTCAAATCTTTAGGTCAAACAAGTAAAATTGAAAAAAATGGGAAAAAACTTCCACTTTTTGGCCAAAAAGTGGACACAACTTCTTGCAGGTACCCTTTTCAGTTGGATTTGTTCTAGTTTGCTAATCATCACACTGAAGCTATCAATAGAGGTTTTCAAAATTTTATGGCTTTGTTCACCAATTTTCTTTAGGGAATTCTCATGGCTGAGAATCCTCTTCTCCAATTCATTGAACCTAGCCTTCATAGCCTTAAATTGATAGCCATACACTCCAGTGATAGCCTCCGCATCGCTAATGGATTTTGTTAATTCATTTAGGTAATTAGGCAAGCAACTGAGATTGCTTGTCCCAATAGCTTCTAAAGTATCCACTTGTTTGGATGATTCTACCTGTTTGGTCTTCATGCTATCCATCTTCGAATAGAACCATTCAATAACCTTGTAAAAATCCATCATCCCATTCTTCGCAATATGAAGCATGGTCATAGGAGGATAGTTGTTGCCTTTGTTGAACTCTGGAAAGACAACAATATTTTCCAGGGTCTCCACATTAGCAACAATAGCTTTGTCATTGGGACGCAGAGTCTCACCTTCCATCACCATCTTCCCTTCTTTCTCAACATCACAAGTCAGTTTATTAGGGTCTAGAGGAGTAGAGTGGATCTTAGAGGTACCGTCCTCCTTCTCCAAAATGATATCAGTAATGACATGACTCCTCTTAGTTTTCTTCTTGGGTGGTGGGGTAGCATATTCACTTTCATTCTCCATCCCCTCATCATCCTCATCATCTTCTTCAAACTAGCTGTCTTCCTCCTGCACCTTACTCCTATTTATTTTAACCCCTTTTCCAGTTCTCTTTTTGCCCGACCCAGATGCCATATCTTTATCCTTCCCCTTTCCACTTCCTTTAGTAGAGGTAACCCTATCAAAATCATCTTCCAACTTAGTATCAGACCCCTCATCTTCACTGTCATCTGAGTTTTCAGACTCGTCTTCCGAGTCTGAAATCTCTATGATAGAATGTTGCACAAAGGTGGCCTTGACATGGTTGTATAGGAGCAACAATAAACCTTCATGCATGGGAGGGTTTATATCTAGGTTATTCCTAATCCTTTATTGGTGTAGGAGCACCCTTCCAAAATCTTCCTCTTTCTTTCTTTTGTTGGTGTTATGCTTCTTTTGAAGCCTTTGTATATGAATAAGAGCCATGAGCTCATTTGTTCTTGACTAGGTCCTAGTTTTAGGTCCTTAGTGTTTTGTTGTGATTTCTTGTGCAGGAGAGGTTGAGTGTGCCTTTGGATGTGTGTTAGGCCTTATTGGCATGTTATTGTCCTTATGATAGCCCAAAATAGTCTTAGGAGTCATGAAAAGAAACAATGGAAAAGTTGCTTAAAAGATGCAAAAGTTGCATGACAACTTTTAAAAGTTGTCAAGCAACTTTTCCACCGAAATGGTCAAAGACCTTTATTGAGAGTGGAGAGCCCTAATTTTGGCACATTGATTGAGGTATAGGTAGTATAAGATGTTTCAAACCCTAAAATATAAAAAGGTTAACCATTGTTGTACGACCCAAGGAAGGAAAGCTTGACTGTGACTGTATTATTGGTTACCAGTCAGTTTGAATGAAGCAACCAAGCAAATTAATGGATTGATTTTCATACAAAGATGTGTGGAGTGTCTTGTATGGTTTATCTAATTTCATTATGAGTAATTAGATTAGGTTTTTATTTGTAGGTTGTGTGTGTTTGTAAATACTTTGTAAACTGTTTTTTCTCTGTCTAGTTTTGGATTGGTTTGTGCAAATGGGATCATAACTCCATTCCCCATTGTGGAATCACCATGAAACCATGGGGAATGAGAGTGAAGACCTTGTACCATAGTTCAATGCAAGCAGGGCCCTTGAAAATGCAGGGAGGCCATATAAAAACCCACTCCTACGCGAGACTGAATAGTGCCCGACTAGGAAAGGTCAAGTTGCGGAGGTCTTGGAGAGCAAGGTTGGTCAGAGGAGAGTGTACCCTTTGGAGGGGGTGTAGAGGAGTCAGTGAAGCATCATTGGTGTGAAGGAGGAGCCTCCACCAATCTATAAAAGGTGGCTAAAACTCAAAACATTTACTGTGACCCAGGCAGACCCTAAAAACCCTCACAAAACCCTTAAAAACCCTAAAATTCACCCAAGGCACTGTACGGCCACTTGGAGGCCCAAAACTAGAGAAATCCTTGAGCCCTTGCCAAATGAATGGTAGTCAATTTTGGGAGTTTGGGTTGTTTGTGCATCATTTGTGAGAGGGAGCCCTAAAGGACCGGGTAGGAGGCCTAATTGGTCATAATCCTTGTAGCCCTATTTGAAGGCAAAAACACAAAATAGTGAAATCGGTAAGGGGTTGGAATCTTGAAACCTCTTGGGGGCACATGAATGGGTGGAAAAACCATGAAATTCACCTAACCTAACCTTGCTAAGACCTTGGAAGGTGTGGAACAATCCTAGCCCTTATTAGCCATAGTGAGGGGTTTTGAGACTCATGAGTAGGTGAGACCTTAGAAGCAGCAGTGCAACTCATTGGTGGGTGGATTGGGCAAGGTCAGAGGATTCCTCAAGAAAGGGAAGTCCTAGAGACCCTAGGGTGTGGAGATAACACCAGGTGATCCAAGGGAAGGATCCAAGAGCATAGACTAGTCTAGTCTATCCCAAACCCCAACCCATCAGATTGGTATCAGAGCCCAGTTAAAGATTTGTTGGACTGTGTATGTCTCTATCTACTGGTGAATCAGTAGGGGAGAGTAGGATGGTCACTAATGTAGAGCTGGCTAGGGTGGTAGAAGAGAAAAAGGAGAAGAATAGACTCTTTGAAGAAGCTATGAGTGAGATAAGGGATAAATTGCAGGAAGTGGTGGATCAGAGGACACAAGGACCTTGGGGTGAAGACACCAAAGACAAAGGAAAGAAAGCCATTGACATAGATGACATTATACTTGAACCAGATCCCTTGTTTAATGAAGAACCTTTTGTGAAGGCTATTAAGGCTTTGAACACCAAATCTTTTGAAGGATTACCACATTTCAGTGGGAGGATGGACATTGACATTGTTATGGAATGGATTGAGGGCATGGAAAACCACTTTGAGTGTGAAGGATTGACAGAGGCTCAAAAGGTTAAGGTTGCCAAATCAAGATTAAGGGGAGCAACTTTGACATGGTGGAAGTACCTGCAAGAAGAAAGAGTTAGCATGGGGAAGCTACCTATTGCCAATTGGAAGGCCATGGTGAGTAAGATCAAAGAGAACTACTTACCAGAGGATTATGAGGTTCAACTTCATAAGAAGAGACAAGGTTTGAAGCAAAAAGACCGTGATGTGACCTCCTACACCGAAGAATTTCAAAAACTTTGCCTTAGATCCAAAGTCCAAGAAGATGAATGTATTAAGGTGGCTACGTATCTAAGTGGCCTAAAGTGGAACATTCAAGAGGAGATAAGCCTATGGACTCCTACTACTGTTAAAAAATGTCATTAGCTTGCTATCAAGGTGGAAGAGAGGAACACAAGGAAAGGAGACTCCAATAATAGGGGTAGAGGCAGAGGTAGAGAACAAGTGAATCACCGAGGTGGTTACCAAAGTAAGGCAAATGAGCATAGGAACCAAGGAGAAGCCAAGTTGACTGAACATGGCAGTGAAACCAATATTAGAGGGGGCCATTCTAGAGGAAGAGGTGCACAAGGTGGTCCAAGTAGGGGTAGAGGTACCGGCAGAGGTAACTCCTACTTTGCAACGATGAAGTGTTACAATTGTGGTCAATTGGGACACCTGGCATATAGATGCCCTCACAAGCCTACATCATCTAATAGTGGAAAGAGGGTTGCTTATGCATATGAAGACTCTTCAAGTAGAAAGACACCTGAAGTGGACCATATTGAATCAAAGACTGGAGAAAATCTAATGTTCAATAGGGTCTTGATAAGACAACCAGTCAAGAATGAACCTAAGCATAGGAGAGCATTGTTTAGGGTGAGATGCAGGATCCTTGGTAAAGTTTGCAAGGTGATAGTTGATTCAGGCTCAATTGATAACATAATATTAGAAGAGGCAGTTAGGAAGTTGAAACTTACAAGGATACCCCACACTAACCCATACAAGGTGACATGGTTGAACCATGAGCAGAGTGTGCTAGTCAATGAATAGACTTGGGTAGAATTTTCTATTGGAGGATACAAGGATAAGATCCTTTGTGATGTGTTACCTATGGATGCCTATCACCTATTACTAGGTAGACCCTAACAATTTGATAGGAAGGTGATCTATGATGGAGAGGAGAACTCCATTTCATTCAAGAAGGACAGCAAGACCTTTAAGATTCAGTCTTTGACAGAGAATGAAGAGGGAACTTCAAGAACACCTAGTGTCTTATTGGCTACTGGTAAGGAATTATTAAACTTGCTACATGAGGAGGAGATAGTGAAGTGTTCCATCTTTGTGAAACCAAAGGAGGAAGAAGACAAGTTGCAGGCAGAAGTACCTAAGGAGGTGAAGCAAATGTTGCAAGAGTATAAGGAATAGTGAGTGATGGAACACCTGCAACACTCCCACCAAGAAGGTCTATAAGTCATCAAATAGACTTTGTTCTCAGAGCATCCCTACCTAACAAGGCAGCATATAAGCTCACACTTGATTAGAATAAGGAAGTAGAAAGGTAAGTGCAAGAGTTATTGGAACAAGGACTGATTAAGAAGAGCATCAACCCATGTGCAGTCCCGGTAGTGCTACCATCAAAGAAGGGAGGCAAGTGGAGACTTTGCACTGACTCAAGGGCAATCAATAGGATCACCATAACGTATAGGTTTCCTATTCCTAGAATAGAGGATTTGATGGACTGTATAGGAGGTGCTATGTATTTTACCAAGTTGGACCTTAAAAGTGGTTATCACTAGATTAGAATCAAGGAGGGTGATGAGTGGAAGACTGCTTTCAAGACCACATAGGGATTGTATGAATGGCTTGTGATGCCATTTGGACTCACCAATGCCCCAAGCACCTTCATGAGGTTGATGAATGAAGTGTTAAAGGATTTCATAGGTAGACTTGTGGTGGTGTACTTAGATGACATTCTCATCTATAGTAGAACTAAAGAGGAGCACCTTGAGTATTTGAGGTTAGTCTTAGAGAGGTTGCATAAGGAGAAGTTATCCATCAACCTAGAGAAGTGTGACTTCTTGAAGCAAGAGCTGGTCTACTTAGGATTTGTGGTGTCTAAGGGAACCTTGAAAATGGATCCAAGCAAAGTGGAGGCAATCTTGAATTGGCCTGCACCTAGAACAGGGACTGAAGTTAGAAGTTTCCATGGTTTAGCCCAATTCTATAGAAAGTTTGTGAGGAACTTCAGTGGCATACATGCACCAGTCCTTGACACCATAAAAGGAGGCCTTAAAACTAAGTTTAAATGGACTAAGCAGGCTGACAAAGCATTTCAATTGTTGAAGCAAGAAGTAGCCACAAAACCTATCCTTCTCCTACCTTCGTTTGATAAGATATTTACTTTGGAGTGTGATGCAAGTGGAATTGCAGTAGGGGGTGTATTGAGTCAAGAGGGAAGACCTGTGGCATTTTTCAGTGAGAAGCTTAGTGAAGCAAAGAAGAAGTACTCAGTCTATGACCTAGAGTTGTATGCATTAGTGCAGTCTCTAAAGAAATGGAGGCATTACCTACTTCCAAAGGAATTTGTGGTGTTCACAGACAACCAGGGATTGAGTTACATTAACACTCAAGAGAAGCTTAGCAATAGACATTTGAAATGGATGGAATATCTCTAATCCTTCACCTTCACCATTAAGCATAAGAAGGGGCAACTTAACAAGGTGGCAGATGCATTAAGCAGGAAGTTGTTGATAGTTCAAGAACTATAGTTGCAGAGCATGGGAATAGAAGGTTTCAAGGACCTCTATGAAGGAGATGAAGACTTCTCATCAACTTACAAGGTTTGCAAGGAGTTTGAGAACCATTTCCATGGTAAGTATGTAGATTACACTCTCCAAAATGGTCTCTTGTTTAAGGGTAATCGGTTGTGTGTACCAAGAGGATCCATGAGGGAAAACCTCATCCAAGAGAAACACAATGGTAGTTTGAGTGGACAATTTGGAGTCAACAAAACCTTGGATTTAGTATAGAGGTACTACTATTGGCCAAAGTTGCCAAGAGATGTGAAGAGGTATGTGGAGCAATGTGGTGCGTGTCAAAGAGAAAAAGGAGGATCAAGCAATGTTGGTCTCTATCAACCATTGCCGGTCCCAAATAGGCCTTGGGAATGTATAAGCATGGACTTTGTAGTAGGACTTCCCAAGACAAGGACGAGCATGGACATCATCTATGTGGTAGTAGATAGATTTTCCAAAATGAGCCATTTCATTCCATGTAGGACTACACATGATGCAAGCTATGTTGCACATCTCGTCTTTAAAGAGATTGTTAGGATTCATGGACTCCCTTTAAGCATTGTTTCAGATAGGGACAACAAGTTCATGGGCCATTTTTGGCAAACATTATGGAGGAGACTAGGAACTAACTTGTCATTTAGCTCAGCTTACCATCCACAAATAAATGGTCAAATTAAAGTTATCAATAGGGTGCTAGGCAACTTGTTGAGGTGTTTAACTAAGGAATATGGACAGACATGGGACCTAATCATTCCTCAAGCAGAGTATGCATATAATGACAGTGTGAATAGGACCATTGGTAGAAGTCCTTTTGAGATTGTGTATGGCAGACATCCAAGGGTAGTATGTGAGTTGAGAGACCTTGGTACTTTGGAGATGAAGAGTGGGCAAGCAGAGGAATTTACTCAAACCATCAAGGAAGTCCAAGAGCAAGTCAAGAAAGCCATCCTTGAATCCACTCAAAAACTGAAAGAAAAAATAGATGAGAAAAGGAGAGAGGTTCAGTTCAAGGTGGGTGACTATGTGATGGTCTATTTGAGCAAAGCTAGGATGCAAAGTGGTAAGCCTACAAAACTACAAATGAAGAGGGTAGGACCTTGTAGAATCCTATCAAAATATGGTGAGAATGCTAACAAGGTTGACCTGCCTTCAGATTTGGCTATATCACTAGTCTTTAATGTAGCTGACCCGATCATGTACAAGGGTGAGATAGAAGGGCAGACTGGGAGCCAAGCCAAGGTACTGTAGGACCTAGATGTTAATGTCTTACCATAGGTGAAGAAGCCTATAGCAGAGGAGATCTTAGAATCTAGGGTGAAGAAGTCCACTAGACACCAGGTATACATGGAGCACTTGGTAAAATGGGCAGGCCAACCTGTATCTGAAGCAACTTGGGTGGAGGAGAGCAAGTTCAAGACACTTGGCATAGACCCGACTCTCATCTCTTCTTCCATTTCTTAGTTGTGTGTAGAGGGGGAGTATGGTGCAGGAAAACCCTTCCAAACTCTTCCTCTTTCTTTCTTTTGTTGGTGTTATGCTTCTTTTGAAGCCTTTGTATATGAATAATAGCCATGAGCTCATTTGTTCTTGACTAGGTCCTAGTTTTAGGTCCTTAGTGTTTTGTTGTGATTTCTTGTGCAGGAGAGGTTGAGTGTCCCTTTGGATGTGTGTTAGGCCTTATTGGCATGTTACTATGCTTAGGATAGCCCAAAATAGGCTTAGGAGTCATGAAAAGAAACAATGGAAAAGTTGCTTAAAAGATGCAAAAGTTGCATGACAACTTTTAAAAGTTGTCAAGCAACTTTTAAAAGTTGTCAAGCAACTTTTCCACCGAAATGGTCAAATACCTTTATTGAGAGTGGAGAGCCCTAATTTTGGCACATCGATCAAGGTATGGGTAGTATAAGATGTTTCAAACCCTAAAATATAAAAAAGTTAACCATTGTTGTACGGCCCAAGGAAGGAAAGCTTGACTGTGACTATATTATTGGTTACCAGCCAGTTTGAATGAAGCAACCAAGCAAATTAATGGATTGATTTTCATACAAAGATGTGTGGAGTGTCTTTTATGGTGTATCTAATTTCATTGTGAGTAATTAGATTAGGTTTTTATTTGTAGGTTGTGTGTGTTTGTAAATACTTTGTAAACTATCTTTTCTCTGTCCAGTTTTGGACTGGTTTGTGCAAATGGGATCATAACTCCATTCCCCATTGTGGAATCACCATGAAACCATGGGGAATGAGAGTGAAGACCTTGTACCATAGTTCAATGCAAGCAGGGCCCTTGAAAATGCAGGGAGGCCATACAAAGACCCACTCCTAGGCGAGACTGAACAGTGCTCGACTAGGAAAGGTCAAGTTGCAGAGGTCTTGGAGAGCAAGGTTGGTCAGAGGAGAGTGCACCCTTTGGAGGGGGTGTAGAGGAGTGAGTGAATAATCATTGGTGTGAAGGAGGAGCCTCCACCAATCCAGAAAAGGTGGCTAAAACTCAAAACATTCACTGTGACCCAGGCAGACCCTAAAAACCCTCACAAAACCCTTAAAAACCCCAAAATTCACCCAAGGCACTATACAGCCACTTGGAGGCCCAAAACTAGAGAAATCATTGAGCCCTTGCCAAATGAATGGTAGTCAATTTTGGGAGTTTGGGTTGTTTGTGCATCGTTTGTGAGAGGGAGCCCTAAAGGACCGGGTAGGAGGCCTAATTGATCCTAATCCTTGTAGCCCTATTTGAAGGCAAAAACACAAAATAGTGAAATAGGTAAGGGGTTGGAATCTTGAAACCTCTTGGGGGTACATGACTGGGTGGAAAAACCATGAAATTGACCTGAACTAACCTTGCTAAGACCTTGGAAGGTGTGGAACAAGCCTAGCCCTTATTAGCATAGTGAGGGGTTTTGAGACTCATGAGTAGGTGAGACCTTAGGAGCAGCAGTGCAACTCATTGGTGGGTGGATTGGCAAGGTCAGGGGATTCCTCAAGCAAGGGAAGTCCTAGAGACCCTAGGGTGTGGAGAGAACACCAGGTGATCCAAGGGAAGGATCCAAGAGCATAGACTAGGCTAGTCTATCCCAAACCCCAACCCATCATTTATGCTAGTATTTAAGGAGCTAAACAAGGTAGAAGGGAATAAACACCAAATATTTATGGTGGAAGTGATTCAAGAGAACAAAATAATATCCATAAACATGAGAATATCTATCATCAAGAGTAACATATTGCATCACAACAAAGAAAACCCATCTGCATACATTTTTAATCACCTTTGGCGAATAGTAGGTCTTGGTGGATTTCACCAATTTGGCTTTCTCAGATTCTTCCTTCAGGAATCACTTAATAGTTGCCTCAATGATCTTTCTGTCCTTGTAGAATTTTCTGCCCTCCATTGGCATCCTAGTGACTTCAGCAATCATCCCTTCATCAATTTCCACCTTTCTTCCGCCTATGGTTATTTTGCCCTCCTTCCAATTCTTCTTGAATAATCTGGTAATGGTAGGATTTTTACCTAGGATTCACTCCATATACCCTATCATCTTAGCAGTCTCCAAAATAGCCCACGCTTTTGGCTTCTTCTTCCATTCATCATAGGAAAGCAGCTCTATCCTTTTCATGTTGCCTCCTATAGCGTCAATGACAAAATTTCTCCCTCCCTTCACAGTGCAGAACATGGCAAAAACAGAGACCAAAATGCATAGCAGGGAAACCCTCGAAGTAGAAATGGGCACCTAGAAAGTATGCAGAGTCCCATCTACATTAAACGCCAACTCAATCTTCGAGCACCGCTCTTTCTAACTCATTATGGTAACTATCATTGATAAGTATGTGTTGTAATCATCACTTATCACTCCCTCTTTTCCATGCAATTGATCATAAATGAGGATGGCATGGGCCTCATGAGGAAGATCCATCTCACCTCTCCAGCTAATCATTTGTTAAGCACAGACAACCATGTTGGCAGCCCAATCAACCATAGTATTGGTCTCTCTATAACTGTGAGAGATCACACGTTGCTCGAAGGACTTAAATATATCCTTGGCCTGAGACATAATGTTTTTCATAGTCCATGACGAGCAAGATAGATCCTTTAGGCATTTAACAGTTTTATTAGATTCTCTCTCAAGCCAAACTTTAATATATCCCAATGATTTAGCAAGGGCAAGGGCTTGATAAGCTACCATGGCTTCGGCTAAGTGGTTTATTTGGTATCCCATTAGGATAGCCACCACCGCAATACAATAGCCAACTTCATTTTTTATCACTCCCCCACACCTAACCAGCCCCGGGTTTCCCTTGGCCGGCCGATCAAAATTAGCTTTAATCCAACCAGTCGGAGGAAAATACCATTTACTACTTCATCTCTTTTCCTTCTTATCACCCTTGTCTATAGATGCAGAAACATTCCAATTATTGAACAGATCCAATTCATCCCTGCTCCGAAAAAGAAGAGGCTTACCATCATTTTTCAGATTTTCCACAATGGCCCACTTAATTTTAGAGAAAACCACTTCAGGAGAGGAGAAGGAGTCTCTGAATATCCTGTTGTTCCTTTCTTTCCGAATTCCCCAAATGACATGAGGCAGAATGAGGTCCCATAGTTGTTTGATAGATTTGTTCTCAGAGATGCATCTCCAACCAATGAAACATTCTTGAATAGAAGCAGGAAAAGCCCAGTTCAGATTCCATAGCTACAAAATCTGTAACCAAAATCTGTGACCAAATAGAATGAGAGGAGTAGTGAAGAGCGATATGGTTAACATTTTCTTCCTCATTAAGGCAAAGGTAACACCTATTGGGTAGGAGGAAGCCTCTTTTGTAGAAATGATCAATGGTAAGGATTTTATTCTGTAGAAGGATCCAAAAAAAGATATTGATCTTGGGAATAAGACCACAAATCCAAGCTTTAGACCAACAAGGGGATGGCTCAAGAGATTGTGACAACAAAAGAACAACCAAAGCCACCGAATAACTACCAGAAGAAGTACCAACCCAAATGATCCTAGATCCTCAAGCAAAGGGTCCACCAAAATAGAATTAAGAAAAACCATGACAGGGTTAAGGGATGGGTATATGGAATTTAGATTCACCCATTGGTTGTGCTTCCAATAATTAGCCACTTTGGTTCCAAATTTGTCCTTGCACATAAAGATAAAGGGAGAAAAATAATTCTTGTTGGAGAGGGGGGTCTCCAACAACTAAATATCCTCCTAGAAATTGAATTTTCTACCATTACCAATAGTCCATCTTTTACCTATTCCAGGAACAATTTTAGATTGAAAAACATTATTCCAAATCATAGAACCAGAAGGGGCTTCAAAGGAATTAAGAAACTCTGCAAGAGACGTATGAGGATGCATGTATTTAGCTTTCTAGATTGAATTCCATTCACTAGTTTTCCCAAATGATCTCCATATTTGTTTGACAAGAAGGGCTTTATTAATGGTTTTAATGTTTCTCAGACCAAGGTCACCCATTCTTTTAGGTCTACAAAATTTTTCCCAGGCGATCAGAGAAATCCTTTTCCTCTCCTCAACCCCTGACCAAAGGAAAGACTTTTGAATCTTTTAAATAGCATCAACAAAGTTGGTCGGGATTCTAAACAGACTTAAAGCATACACATGCAAAATCTCTCTAACATTGTTATTTCTTCAAATTTTCATCAAATGAGCCCATGTAAGTGTTAAACCAAAATATGAATCTCACACATCTCTCAACCACAACCATGGTTCACATACCACTTATTAAAAAAATATTACATGTTGATTAGGCCATTTCTTGAATAACCTCATGAGAGAAAAATATATATATGCTATTTAGAAGAGATCTCAATACAATGACAACCAAACCAAACAACCAATTAGTCAAATAGTCAACCTCAACCACTAAACATTTGCTTATTTATATAGAATCAAGCTCACAAAAAATAACCAAGTGATAAAGTAAAATCATGTGCCTCAAAACCAGAGTACACAAAATCATTGACTACACAAAATCATTCTTAAAGATGACACAAAACTCTTAGGTAAATTTTATGTCAAGTAAAATAAATGATTAAATTAATGCATCCCAAATCATAACCCAAATTAGCATATGAAATTGCTAATCCAAAATATTCCTCTACTCCTAAGTTTTCTTATCTTCTATCTAAAAATACCTCATCTTCAAAATCCATTTTGCAACATTGAAGTACTTGCACCAATGTATAGACTAATTATGTATCAATTTATTACTGTAGATCAATGTTAAATAGAAAGGTTTTGTTTATATTTTTCTTATCTCATTTCTCACAATTTGTAAGATAATAGGTGATGAGGGTAAAAAGATAACCTCCTTGAAATGTCATTTCTAGTTTTAAATCTATTTCTCATATGAATTTGCAAGTGAAGAAAAAAGATATGTGAGTGCTAAAGGTAATTAGTTCTATTGTTTTACAAAACCCTATTGTCATTTATAAGTGAGGAACCTATTTGATGAGTTCTTGTACACGAAATAAGAATGGATAATGACACTGGAAATATTGTGATATTTCATAGAGGGTTAAGGATGTCAATAATTATGCCCCTAAGATTCATCTATTTGTACACACTTTTATAGAAAGAGAGTAAGACTAGTATTCTTACATGAATAAAGGTGGACATCAAATAAACTTAGAAAATATTAAGAAAAAATTCTTGTTAGAACTTGCTTGTATCTATAAATATTTCATCAAAATATTTTTATTCTTAGAGTTATTAGAGTTCTAATTTTCTGCATACTTCTTTGAACCATTTATCATAAATTTTTAATTGATTCAATTTCTCCTTGCACTAGGTTCCTCATTCTACTTATGCTCTTAGTTGGTATTTCCAAAGCAAAATTAGCCAAAAAGTCCTTCTTTACTTATTATGTAGTGGTTGCATGATGTGGGTAATTTTTCATGTACCACTCAAGTTCCTCTTTTCTTAATGATCCGAAAAAATCTAACTATTTATCCTTGTCTTCATCTCTGAAGTCCAAACCTTTCCTAGACCAATTCCAATACAAATACATGTTCCACATTTTCTATAGTTTCTGTTCCAAAAACTAGAATATTAATTGTAGATTCCATTGTGTTTGAGTTTTGTTTCGATTTAGGGTTTTGTGTCATTGTGAGTTTATTCTTTGGTTGTTTTTTAATTTTTGGTGTTGTTTGTTTTGTCTCCTTATATATGTGAAAATAAGTACCTTCATCTCTTTCAAGTTTGATATCAAAATAATATTTTCCTAATATTTCACTCCAATGGATATCCTGCTCTTTCTTTCTTCTCTTTTCTCCTAATTATCTTTCTTCTTCTTTTCTCTCTGTGGTGCTAACTATTGTGCCAAAATTCTATTTTAGACCTTAAGGGGGATGGTCTTGGTCCAAGTGTTGTGAATTTTCCCAACAGTGTTTCAACCTTTACTTTGTAAACAATATTTGGTTAGTTAATGGCTTAGCTTCTTTGCCCAAATTTGAATTAGCTTCTTCCTCTTTATTTTCTTCTTCCTTTATTAATTTGCTTATATTTGTATTAACCACTCTTTTTAAATAATCAGTAAGGGATAATGAACTTATCTAGAATTTTTTGGAACTCTTTAAACCTGTCATCTAACTTAATTGTCACACTAGAGGCACCCAAGGATACACCACAAGCAAGTGAACAAATCCCATTGGTCAAACCAAAGTAGTTACCTTGAAACACAAGCATAAGAACTAATGCAACAACAAATAGATATTATAGCCCACATGGTATCAGAGGACATGTTACGCCAACATCACCGACCACATTTAAAAGTTTACCATACACATTGCAGTTTATAGGGGGTGCTATACTTGATTATTGCAGTCTAAATAAAATACAAAAAAAGTTAATACAAGTTTACCACACTATAAAGGGATCCTAAGCATCTCAAAAGATGAAAAGGCTTATACAAGGGCTAAAATGAGCCTAAAAAAATTCTAAGGGGATGAACATTAAAGTGGATATAAAACATAAGTGAAATTGCAAGGGTATACAATTTCTAGATAGCACTACACATTCCTTCATTCATTGCCCAAAACTTATAGAATGACAATAATTAGGATCCTTGAATGAAATGTTTCCTTTGGATTTTCCATGTTATTACTTTACCCCATTTCAACATATAGTTCTCATATTCTTGCATGTTTCTACACTACACAACTTTCTTACTTTCATACTCTCTTTCTCTCTAGACGTTTCTACAATAATTCACAATATTCTTGCTATCTCGGGCATGCCATATCCTCTAGCTCTCTTACTTTGAGTTATTCTCCAAGATTTGGGGTTTTTTTTGTTCTTTCTTATCATTAGACATTTGTTGGTTATGGTTATTAATATTTGCAAGATTTTTTCCATTGTTGTTTGTGACAATCATAGTATTGGTCTTCCTTGCATTTTGAAGAGATGATATTATAGTACCTATTCATTTTAATTATATTGGATTATATTGTTCTAAGAACACTCCTAAATTATGCACATCCTAAGCTTCCTTTCATACACATTTATAATGGATTTTTTTTTTCATGAATAAACTATATTAAATTGCTAATATAATTTGATTTTATTTAACTTAGACATTGACTCATATAGGTTAAGAACACACATGGCCTTGTATTGACTACTCATAGGTGCTGGAGGGCTCAAATAAGGGCTTGACCACCTTTACAAGCTCTTATGTAGTCTTAACCCCTTTTCTTATCCTAGGTTTATCTCGAGGTTTTATCCCTCTAAATTGTGGATTCTACTTGATGACCTTATATCCTTGGCCCTCCTTCTTTACTTTGATATTTTTATTTGATTTTCTAATTATGAAATACTATGTTGTGTTTTATTCTTTTCTTATGTCTAATATGTTATAGATTGTCAATCTTCATATGATGCAGACTATATATCTGTAAATGACTAAACAATTGCCTATGACATAATTATAACATTATCCTTGATTTATGATAATCTCTATTTCACATTGTGTAACCTACACTTTATTTCACAACTACTCTTCATGTCTTCATTATTTAATGTGAGAATGATAGTTGTTCCATTATGCACTAAGTTTTTAAAAATCTACTACATTAGGGCTCTCAAAAGCCTAAGTCAAACTTTTAGAATAATGCTCTTCAATTTTTTTAAAATTCTCTTTCAAACGCTTTACAAAATACTCAAACGCTCTTCACATGCTCTATTAACTATTAGTTTTTAAATAATTTCTTAACAGCTCCGCTCTTCACATGCTTCATACACTTGTTCAATATATTATTAAAAACTGTATTTAATACCAAGACATATTTAAATAATAATAAAAAACTAAATAACAATACAATTTCCATTTTTCCAATTTGATAGCATGGAAGACATTATTGGAAGGGACCCACATCATGGCAAACATTTTCTCTTTTCCTGTCATTGCTTTTTAAAAATAGAGGACATTTTTATATACTTATCATTGCTCTTTCTTTTTCTTTTTCTTTTTCTTTTTTAAATAGATGGTATTTCTTCCGTGCAAGCACATTCCCACCCACACCAAACTCTTATTTGAAAATGCCACTTGTATACTAGTCTGGCCTTAGGTAAGCTTCTGTTTTTTATCTGAAATTTTACGTCAAATATGTGTGAGTATGCACACACAAAAATAAAATAAAATTAAAAAAATAGATTATTAATATTTCTATATTGTATATTATTTATAAAATATTAATGATTTTATATTTATTATAATTATAATTTATTTATGAAAATTTATGTTAATTTAAAATTCAAGTAATTATATATTATTTGATTGTTGATTGTATCTGATTTCACATATACCTACCCACGCAACACACACATACATGTGTATGTATGTATGCATGCAACACGCATATACATATGTATATATGTATATGTTTATGTATGTATATGCATATATATGTACATATACATATACATATACATATACATATACATATACATATACACATATTTATATGTATATTTATTATAAATATAATTTATTTATGAAATTTCTATTTATTGAAAATTCAAGTAAAAATATTTTTTTTGATTGTTGATGGTATTTGATTCTACACACCCACACACACATACATGTATATGTGTGCGTGTGTGTATATGTATATATATGTGTGTGTCATATAAATATACACATACATACATACTTATACACATATACATATATACACATGCACATATACATACAAATATACATATACATATACATATACATATACATATACATATACATATACATATACATATACTGATGAATAATGATGAACTACTAAGGTTCTAACCGGTACTGAGAGGAGGGGGGGGGTGAATCAGTACACACAAAAACTTGCTCCCATACTTTGACAAATCAAAACACAGATAACTGGTTGTCTTCACCACTGTACTTAACCATAGCAATACTGGTTAAACAAAAATACTTTAGACAACATTCAACAGATCTCAAATCTTGATAGCTACTTTACCAGTTTAATCATGCATGAGTTGTACCAATAAAAACCACAACCATTAAACAATGCATGCATATCTAACTTAATAAAAAACTACTCAATCATCACATGAAAAACTCACAACCCATAACACAGATTTTTCACGTGGAAACCCAAATGGGAAAACCCACAGTGGGGATGAATACCCACAAGCTTGTTTGTGAACTCTTTGAAGTCTGCTTTGTTAGGAGCCTAGTTTGGTTAAAGACTTTACAATAAGGTCTTGTTAGGAACTGATCCGGTTAAGGATCACCTAGTTAAGGGATGGCTATATACCTTGTTAAAGGTTGAAACCCTGTTAAAGGTTACCTTGCTAGAGGATTTAAAGAACTCAATAAACTTGAGTCACCTGGTTAGAGGATTTACAACAAAGCCTGTTAAAGCTACCCAGTCAGGGATTTTCCTTCTGTTGAAATGGTTAGAAGACAACAACTAAAACTCTGATCTGATAACAATTGTCCTTGCTAAGGCAGACCCTTTACAGTTTCTCTCTTCTACAATCACACTCTGTAGATTCCTCACTCTGGTTTGGCAAGTATCAAATCTCCAACATGCGGACACAAACACAACTTTTGCAACCACTACAATAACAAAACTCATCGACCTTATAGACAACAATTAGGTCGGTAGCATAAACCCTAAACCCTAAACATTTTAGGTTTACAATTACAAGCGGTCCAATCCTGACCATCAAATAAATTACATAGAATGTAACGATCTAAACTAGATCTCAAGTCATTCTACATCGTCCAATCTTCATCGCATCTGGAAAACAGTAACCCATCACGCGCTTTTCACATACCTCTAAGAAAAATGCACATTCCTGAGGTAGACATTCAATGCATTTGATCTTCATGCGCAAGATCCTCAAAGAAATCCTTCACGTGCACACAACTGACGTGGCATCTTGATCCTTATCCTTGTTCTTAACTAACTCATCACAAAACATCATTGGCTGCACCGCACAAGCCAAATCGGAAACCCTAGAGCTGAACTGAGACTACCAACTGGTAGTCACACTTAGTGAACCCTGACACCGGTCCACCCATTCGGTTGACCATAACCGCTTCCGATCTTCATACCAGTGCATACTGGTTCACCTGCTTGAGCACTTATTGACATCAATGACAACATACATTATCACCGCTTCATCATATGCCAACATATACATATAGATATAGATATACATATACATATACATATACACACATACACATACACATACACATACACATACACATACACGTATTAAACACAAACACACACACATACAACTTTATTTGACCTTGGCTACAACTCTATATATCCATTAAACCAATTATAACATCGTTTTGTGTCTACCTTTTCACCATAAAAGAATTAAAGAACTTAAAAAGATAGGTATACAACAATAATAAAGAGAGATTTTTCCATGTAGTCTTTTTGGACACTTGGTAGCTCTTTGATTGAAGCAAAAAATAAGATTTCTATTCCTGCATCAACTTTTAGTGTAATATAGATTATCTTATGCTTCCAAATGTCAATCTAGATTATTTTAGGACTAATCAAACAATGAATGCAAAGTAAACTTCTATTTATAGATATCAATTCTTGACAAGTTCAATAAGCTATGAAACTTTTAATTGGTTAATGGATCATATATTTAACATTGTCATCCTTTGATAGATAATCTACAACAATTAAAAAACCATGGGAAAATTAATTATGGGATATTTTTTTGGTAAATGACATTAAACCGCTATTTTATGCATATCTTGTAATTATTGTAATCCATGAGACCATCTCTTTAGGTTGCGTTCAACCAATATGATTTATTTTGACCTTGTCAATACTAATGGGTGATGAAATTTTAATGTCATAATTATACCCTGTGCAATTCCATGCTACACAAATGCCTTTGCTTTACACTAAATGGAGACCTTCATCTTTTTGTCCTTTTGTCCACATGGATCTCTCTATCACCTATTATTTTATCTTTTTTCCCAACTTCGTTGACTGTATGGCTCATGGACACCCATGCACGACACTAGCATCTTGTGAATTTTCAGTCTGTAGGTGACCATTTGAGTGTTACGCCTACAAATTGCAGAGTTAGTAATGCCTTTTCCCATGACCAATGATGGTTTCATTCCCAGAATGCATATTTGGTTGGAAGCTTCATTTTGAGGGGTTGGCAGCTCATTCTAGTATGCTATTCACTCTATGATCTCTAACTAAGCTCACTAATCATTCCATTGAAGCTCTCTAGTGATATATCCAACACTCTCACCATTCTTTTCTCTCTCATATTTTGAATACTATTGTCACTCTTTGAGGAAGACTTCACACTCCATCTTCTTCATTTGAAAATCTACTCTCTTTGGGTGTGGAAGGGGAGTTCCCTTATTTTCCATCGTTATCTCCATTAGCATACGTGTTATCATATTTAATTTCTATTCCATTATTGGTTTATCCAAATCTATCTATTTGGTTGTCCATGGAAGTGGAAATACCAAAATGGGGGTTTGACTATGGCAAACCACTAAACACAGTCCCAACGTTTTTCCTTTCTGGTTTGTGTGCAGGTTTCGTTGGAGAAGAGTTTCTTTGCTACATGCTTCAATCGCGGACCCTTTGTGAGGTCATTTCTTTCCCTAAGTTTCACTCTTTTATTTAGAATTTGTAGTCATTTTGTGATGCAGGAGCATCCCTGGTTCATGGCAATCTTGCATCAACCAAAAACATTTTCTTTTCAGTTTGTTTCCTATTTTAGAGTTTGATTAAAACTTATGGATCTATTTATATTTTGGATGCTTATAGTTGGTACTAAACATTTCATATTGACAATTGATACATTATGGTTTATTGTGGATGATGATTTATTCAGGAATATTATGATGATGGACATTTGCTTGGTTATTTATATGCATGTTGAGGTTTATATTTACTCATGATGATATGGTGCTATGTGGTAACCATACTCCATGCTTATATTGGATATGATGAGGATATAGACGATTTTATGGTTGTTATGATTGTTCTTCTACTGCGGTCGTGAAAGAGACTATATTATACCACTCATTTATGAGCTAGGTGTGATGTCACAACTCTCTTTCACCTCTTTGATTATTTCATATTATATGCGATGTATATGTGGTTGTATAGACATTGGTGTTGTGCAGGAATGCAAGTACTAGGCATCGACTCCACTTGGTTTCATAGGTCTGAGTGTGTCTCTAATCCCAATGGCAAGTTGATTGGAGGTGACATGAGACCCTATCACATACTCTAGGCTTAGTTGGTACCTTGTTAGTTTTGGTGTCGTGGCTAGAGTTGCCTTATAGGTGCTAAGTGGTATTGTATTTTATCCTATTTGGGTTGCCTTGTGAAGTTGTGGTTATTAATTAATTGAATTGAGAATTGAAATTGATAAATATAGTTTATTGGTGATTAAATTAATTAATGGTTGGCTTGGTATTTAAATATAAAATTTAATTATTGGGAGTTTATTAAATATTAATTTTTATTTTATTGGATTATATTTTATTGAGTATTTGTATTATTTGTGCCTTTGATTTATTTAATTATTATTGGCCATTGGTTTTTTTAATTATTTATCCTTTTACTCATTCGTTTTATTATTTATTTACCTACCCTCTTTTACTATTGACTTTTGAGAGTTGTATTGGGGATTAATATTATTTAAATAATATTTTGCCTCGATTTTTGGAATGGTTAGTAAAGTTTATTATATATATTTTTTATTATTTTTGATTTGGTTGTGGTGAGGTATGGTTTTGATTAATTTTTTTTTTGGCGAAAGTGGGGGTACCACTGATTATATTAATATAATAAAAGTATACAAAAACTGGTTCAAAGAGCATATTGGGAGGAAAGAACTAGCTAAGAAAATCTCCAGTTATAGCTCAAGTTGATTTACAAAGAGAAACTAAACTGACGTCTATCAACCTATCTACATAACATATACCAAAACTGGTCAATCAATCCCTAACTGGATTGAAGTAAATACAAGAGAAAATGACCATAAATACCATGAGACTATGCCAAAATAAAAAAGGCTAGCCAGTAATAAAAACCATCTTTGAAGAAAGCAGACATAATCTAATCATTTCAAAAATGAGAAAATCACCCCAAAATATTACTCCTTCATGTCTTGTGGCTCAATTTCATTCTCGTCTAGCTGCTCAAGAAGGGCTCTATTTGCATCCACTAGCATAACATGAGTAGAACTAACAATATCAACCATTTCTTGTACAGGTACCAAATTTGGCATAATTTTCTAAGACTTTGGCTTAGATGGATTTTTCAGCAATGGCGTGAGAATTGAGATTAGATATGGAGGCTTGGATTGAAGCTATGTCTCTTCTACAATTTTCTCTGTCCATTTTTTATTAGAAATCAGTCAAGGTGTTCAATTAAATGAAATATTTTAATCTTTAGTCAATTTTTGTCCTTATTCAAATGTAACGACTTTTCAATATTGGATTGTATCTCCGAATTCTGATGAGGACATAAATGTAGTGACCTTTTAGCTTCTTTGAAATCTTATAAATAAGCTCAATTTGAATGCAATAGATAGAGCTACAAGCATACAACTCTTAGGATAGGTTTGTCAAGCTGTTACATACATCTCGCCTGTCGAGTTAGCCAATTTGTATCAGCTATCATGGAGTCCATAGGCATACATCTCCTTCACAAGTTTGCCTAACTTGTATGGACTCAGGCATACATCTCTACCACGAGTTTGTCGAAATTGGATAGATTTAAGGGCATACATCTCTTTCACGAGTTTGCCCAAAATTGTATGGTTTTTACATATATTGAATGAAATGAATATTTCACATGGTTTATTATGGGTTTACAATACTACCAGTTCTTCTTTGGTTATTGTCCATTGAATTGGAAAAATAATTCAGATCAATTTCTTCGTTTCTAGGTTGGAGGATATGAATCCCTTCTATGCATTTTATTTTCAAAAAGATTGGCTGGGAAAGATTGTTTGTTGTGTTCGTGGAAAGAGGAAAATTGTGAATGTTGCGTGTGAAAGAATGTCCTTGTATTTTATACAACTATTAGGGTTCTATTTCTTCTATTTGATTTGCTAGTAAATTGGAGCTTGAGCCTTCTACTGTTGTATGTTGCCTTGAGTTTTCATTTGGGTTTTCATTTCTTGTATTTGTTGTATGGGAGGATTGTGTTATTGGTACCCTTGGAGACTAGTTCTTTGTATTCTTTTCTATGTTGTGATTTAAATTATGTGGTCAGAAATGCGACTCTGTGCAGTGTCGGACAAAATGTATATGCCTTGGTCTGATCCATTGATCTTTTATTTTATATTGTATCTAGTTTCGGGTGGTGTAACACACTTGTGATCCTTTGTTAAATGTTGTAATTTTCATTCGAGTTGATATTGTACTTGGTTGTGTTTGGGACGTATCTGACTCCTAGTCATGTATGTGCTACAAGAGGTCATGTATGCACTATAGGAGGTCATGTATGCGCTACAAGAAGTTATATATGTGCTACAGGAAGTTAGGTATGCCATAAATAATCTTGTGAATGTGATAGTATAATGTGTATATGCGCCAGATAAGTCTATAAAGGCATCGTTCTGTCATTCTGTGTTTTTATTTGTCATTTTTGCAGTCTGAGACTTATTTTGCCAGACTAGAGGCTTGTTTGGTTTATTTGTGTTTTCCTATGTCGTTCCAGTAATGGTTTTATTTGATCAGAGATGGTTATTGATTGCATTTGGCTATTATGTCTTGCAATGATTAAACATAATTTATATTTGGAATTATACCTTGTTGACGTTAATGGCTCTTGGTTGAATGTTATTATATGAGATTCTACATTATGACATTATGATAGTGTATGTGCTTATGATTTTGATTGGATATGGATCTTTTGGATGGATATTATGTGATTTCTTTGGAAGAGCCTTTTGCATGAGCATGCTATGTTGTACCCTAAGGTTTAGGAGCATGATAGGGAGAGTGACTTTCAAGTGAGTGTCAAGGTCATGAGAGAGACTGCCAAGGAATCCTTGAGATGGGTGCTGGGGTCTAAACTACTAGGAGATCTCATTGAAAGTTTTTATGATGTAAGCATGTAATAACCTTGAATAATTAATTAATCTAGATGTGATGGGTAGTAGGTTTCATATTAATAAGATAAGAAATTATTTGTGGTGCCCCACTCATGTCCTAGAGTGCTAGTATAGGCTTAGGATGATATTTGGGAAGGCCTTGGAGAGGCACCCAAATTCCCTTGATTCTCTCAATGGTTGAGATGATTCCGCATAGGTATCATGGGTGTCGGGGCAAGAGACCCCAAGATAATTCCATTTTTTGTTGTGATAGCATATGATGACACTCTTCCTTATATGTGTCCTAGTTCCTTAAGCTTTGTTTGATTGGTAGCCTCTGGTGTCTTGTTGTCTTGTGCTTTATGGTTGAGCCTTGTGTTGCAGTTTTGGTTATTCTTATGTGGACTTTCATTAGTTATGTTTATGAAATTTGATTGTTAGGTGTCAGCCTAGGTTTAGAGTGTGTGTGGGAACTCATGTCATCTTTCGGAGCACGAGGGGTGGACCTTATTGGTTTCACATGGTCGGGTGGTTCGATGCCTTCTTCCATTGAGATTTCGTTTCGTTGGATGTCTGTGTGCATGATGAGGATTCTTTATCTCTTTAGCTTGAGCTTGGATTCTTGGAGCATATTATTGTGTATCTTTGTGATTCGAAACATCATTTCTATCAATGTACATTAGATGTTAATATTGTAGCTTGAGACTATAATTCATCATTGTAGTAGATGTTGAATATAGGTGAAGATACTCTTGTAAGACATGATATGAATCTTGGATGACTATTATTCTTGTAGATATAGATTATGGATCCTTATTGGAGTAGATAATGTTTACTTCCAAATCAATAATATTTGTATCATATGTTATTGAGATGTGAAACATGTATTAGATAATTTGTATGAATTCTTCTATTAGCAAATGGATAATATTGATGGAATATATCTTATGTATGTATGATGGTGTTGTTTAATGGTTACTTTCCTATGATTCTAGTTGTAATGAATATTGGGATTATTGTAGGAAAAGATGTGGTAGAATTCTATGATGTTGTTTATATTCTTAATGTTATGTTAAGTGATGGCATTGAGATACCCTAGGGAAATGTTAATCTGTGTGATGTGGGTTTATTTCCACTTGCGTAATTATATTCTTGTGATCATGTTTAATTAATGTATATGTTTATTTGAATTACATGCATTGTATTAGCTTTTTTTTTTTTTGAAATATGTCTATTTCCTTGTTAGTTGGTTAGTTTCTCTAGGGTATTTTGGCAGGCATTACACTGTCTATAGTCTCATCTCTTCTTTTCATCCCTCAGATAGTTTTGTGAAGCCTTGTTTCTTGTACTTGAAAGGATTTTCCACTTCCTAGCTTTCATTAGTGTTTTCATCTTTGCGACATAATTTCACTTGCCCATTGTGGCAAAGATGTTTGACAATTTTTTACTCATGTTTTTAGCATATAGATATAATAGAATTAAGCGATCGTAAATATGAGCTAAAGAAAAAGTAGAATTTAGAAGGTAAGCACATATGCTATTACTTTGCACTTTAACTTTAAAGTAAATATGAGCTAAAAACTGGTAAATAAATTTACATGATTTAGGCTTCAAAAAATCTTAACCTGTAAAATAGGAGATTCAAAATAGTAAAAATTAATTTTTGCTTATGCAACCAAAGTAGACCTAAAGTGACTTAAGAACAAATATCTTCTCACAAAAACTTTGTCCTATGAAAGGGATTGCACGTCCCATTTAATTTGGTCTATTTAAAATTAGGGATTAAAGATTTAAGATGATTTCACATTTGTTGTTTATGTAGAAATTAATCTTTTAAGAAATAAAAAATTGAAGGCACAAAATTTAAACAAAGTGGTAGATCTTGAATGAAAAAAATTGAGTTACGTGCATATTTTTGTTGATGCTTCTTATTTAGCTTCTAATTACAAAAAGAGAAGGTATGATCATTCACCCTATTCCACATGCATTTTAATCAAGATCCCTAGGTCTACTAAATTTGCTATAAGAAATTCCCAAAACTAAGGCTGTTAAAACCAAAAATATTTTCTATCCGACCTCCTTAAAGTTTTAGATAAGAAAAATATCTGAATTAGTGAACTAATAAATTTTTTAAATGATATCTTGTAAAGCAAAGAAGAGTACCTTTCAAAATTTTTAGAAAATAAACATAATTCAAACAACTAAACTAATTGGAAGCCACACAATACCTAAATTTTAAAATTGAAAGGTTATTTTGATCCACAAACCTTTTCTAGCCAAGCAATATTTGTTTCACATTGAAATATTTTATTTTATTAGTATTATAAAATTCACAGGTCCACAAATTAGAATAAAATTATGATTTTTTAACTTTTAAGGATAGTGCTAATATTGGCAACACTTGTTCTCTTATTTTGTTAGTATTGGTTAAAGTCTACGATAGTAATGTAATTTTTTTAATTTTTTTTTAAAGTTAAAAATGAAGCATATATTGTTAGATGGTTATTAATTTTAAATTGATTATTATTTTACAATTCAAAAATAGATTTTGGTTTTTATGTGCAATATTTTAAAGTTACGGATTTAATTCTCACATGGTTGGAATCAACTAGACTATTATTATTATACATTTCTTTAGTAAATTTTTTATATGTATAGGAAGGCATAAAACATCATGTTTTTGATGTTATTATGCAATATTCTAATATTCCTCTTTCTAATAATTGTCAGCAGTTTCTTGTGTAAGTTAGTCTTTATTAATATTATAAAGATGTGATCTATGTTAACATTATGTATTTAAAAATATATTTTTTATTTTGTATTTTTTTTTGATTATTTTTAAATTTAAATTGTGATTTTTTTAATTTTTTAATAAAAAATATATTGTATTTATTGATTTCAAATATATAATCATATGAATAGTGTTTAATGTTTAAAAGAGTCAATGATTTCAATAGTTATTTTTTTTATTTAGAGAGATTTAAAAAATAATAATGTAGCATAAATTTTTTATTGATTTTTACCATTTGAATGTCACAAAGATAATTAGATAAATGATATAAAGCTAATTTGTTTTAAACTAATTTACAATAATAGGAAAATCTAAGTAGTATTAGAAATTTATTTTTAGTACTTGTCATTAAGAAATACAATCACAAATAAGATTGAAGAAATATTTATCTTCTCTAAGATAAAAAAAAATTAATTTATATTTTAATTAATAATAATTAAAAAAAATATTTACAATAACCAACCCAAATGAAATTGTAAGTATAAAAATCAAAAAGTCATGTTTAGAAATTTATTTTTAGTACTTGTCATTAAGAAATACAATCTTAAATAAAATTGAATAAATAGTTATCTTCTCTTTAGATTTGATGTTTTAACTCTTATGAAGTTAATCATTGCTTTCACGAGGCCAACTACATTGAAGATTTCCTTGCTAACAAGGCTATAAATGAAAATTTTTGTATCTTGGAGGTCTCTGTTGCTAACCTCCCATCACTCATAAGATAATTTGCAAATGGGTTGTTGTCTTCTTTCATATTGAGGAAACCAGTTTCAAGGTTGGTTTTCCTTGAGGTGATGAGGGCAACATCATCATTTGTCCTTTCTCTAGTGTAATGATGGTTTGTCACGCTTCTCTGACAACGGATGCTATGATTATTTGGCTTGATAATCTTTGGCATTGTACTTGACTCTGTTCGTATCTGTCATGTCTGCTTTGTGGGTTTTGCTTATATCATTTGGCAAGTATGAAGGTGATCTTTCAGTACTTTGTTATCTTGGCATATTTATTTTTCTGTGATCATTGGGTTGTCATACCCATTATGCAAGCATGTTTGAATTGTCTTTTTGTGCCACGAGGTTGGTCTCACTTGATATTTTGTGGTATTATTATTTATTGCGACCTCTTTCACTTGTGTGAGTCGACACATACTTCATTATGTCTGACTATGGTTTCTCTTGCAAGATTGGCATGATCTTGGATATATATTTATGGTCAGGATTTATTAATGTATATATTTCATTTACTTTGTATTGTGGTTTCTTGTTTATTTTGTATTCTTAGGTGATATGGAATACAAAGTAGCCATTCCACATCGACACTGAGAGGTAAGGGTTGAGGTTAAGTATTATTTAGAAATGCTTTCGTTGGCTTTTTCCATGAGCTGCACCCATATTGAAGAAGCAATTCGTGTGTGTGTGAAAAGTGGACCTGTATCTGTATCTGGAATACACAACACTTCAATTAAGTCATTAGATGCATGATTAGTAAATCAATAATCAATGAATAATAAACCATTACAAAGCGACCCATTGCCTTCTAGTAGATGCGAGTTTAGATTGCTCTTAGATTGCTAAGCTATCTAGTGACTAGACAACACCTAAACGAAGGATTTTTAATCTATATGAGCATGAATATGAGCTAAATGGATGCAAGATTTAAGCTAGATATGCAAGATTAATCTAACACGATTTAAGCAATATATGAATATTTAAGCTAAATGATTTAAGCAATATGAAATAACTAATATGCAATATCTCAATGCAAATTCTCAATGAACCTAGAGCAAAAACAACATAATAATAATAATATATTCTCTAGGATTTTGAATGAGAGATGAGAGCCTGAATTTATAGAAAATTCATAAAGAAACCAACGGTTGAGATCAAATGATGATGAGCGGTCAAGATTTTCCAAGAGGAAGCACAATCCAGGTGAATTGATGTGATTGGATGCTTTTCTTAGTTTTAAAGGAAATTGAACTAAAATTAAGATAAAAAAAAAAAAAAATTGATTTATTCTCTATTTCATTCAATTTTAATATTTAATTATTTTAATTGTTTTCTTTAAGATTATCTATCAATTTTTAATTTGTTTTTCAAGATTATCTCCAATTGATTTCTTTTCTCAATTTTTAATTCTTTTTTTTGTCAATTAATTCCTTTTTTGAAGATTTGATGGCAAATTGATTTATTTCATTAAATATGCAAGGATATTTAATAAAGATAAATAGGATAATTGTTTTAAAAATGATTTACTTGGAATGATCAATTAATAAAATAAACATTTAATTAATATTGGTTGATTAATTTTCCATGTGACATTTGATGATTAAAGAATTAATTGTGTGCTCAAGATTTATTTAATTGCCTTTGGTTAGGACCTTGGTGATGTTGTCGAGATTAGGGGCTCATGGTTTAGATGACAATTTTTAGGGTATTACATTTGCCCCTCTTTGAATTAATGTGCGAGCAACGCGTTGGTTCAAAGAAAATTTGATGTCTAGGAGATACTAGTTCTGAACTTGATTGATCACAAACAGGATGAAGAGCGAGGTGTTTAGCTTGATTTGAAGCGATGGAGCTGAACAGAGTTGATTAAAGCGATATTGATCTTGAACTTGATTGAACTAGGAACGATAGAGAGTGAAGATACCGAACCTGAACTTGATTGATCAAGAAGCGGATCTTACTGATCTAGAACTTGATTGAACTAGATACAGTGAGCGAGGATAAAATCAATCTTGAACTTGATGGATCAAGATACGATGAGCGAAGATAAACTTTCCAGCTTGATTCAATGCGATGAAACTGAACACCTGCTTAGATTGAGTGTGATCAAAGATAATCTTTTAAACCCTTGATTGAGTTTAAATGAATAATCATCTTGATGAAGAGTGATAAAACTAATTAACGTTAAGAGACTGATTCAGACAAAGACAATATCAACTTGATATGAAGCGATAAAACTGATATGCCCCTAGCAATTGATTCGATTCAGATGGTCGAGAAATCTCAACTTGATATAAAGCGATGAAGTTGAGATGCCCCTAGCGATGAGGGCTTGTTTGATGTTTAGAAAAGATTAGCTGCTCGACTTGCAACAAAGATTTTTGAAAGAAATTCTCGACTTTGAGGTCATAAGTATGCCCCCTCGGGAGCAAAATCGAAAGATAGCGAGGGTTGCACAGTGATTGTAGGCAAAATTTATTTGTAGCAATGATAAGTTATTTGAGCACAAAGATTAATGTTGAAGATTAAAATCAGTTGTTTTGAGAATTAAATTGAGATTTAGCGTTGATTAATGAGAAATTGAGCACAAATTGAAGAAGAGAATGAGCAGTTGATGCAAGCACTAAGTGGTCAACGTCGTGAAATTTTGATGAGAGATTTGACGTCAGATTTTGATTTCGATCCCAAAAATGGACTCAGGACAACCGATTTATGAGCTCTTGATTTGATTTCATTGTACTTGTGTTGATTGATTATGAGATGTTGTTCTATATGATTTATTCTATATGTATGCATATCTTTTCAATATAGATGAATGAATGCAAATGGAATATGGATATTTATTTTTATTTCTTTTTATGCAAATAAATGAGGATAATGGGTAACTAGTAATGCAAATGTTTATTTTTCTTCATGCAATAATATGAATGCAAATAACTATAAAATGAAATGTATGGATCTATATAAGATGCTCATGTACGCAACTAACATCTCAATACACAAGTACTTGATCAGAGAAACGATGATGAAAAAGAGACCACTTAGCTGAGAAATGATGATGCTTCCAACTTCTCATTCAAAAGATAAAGAAATCAATGTTACCATACCAAAATCACTCTAAATTCACGAGATGCAGAATGAAATTCAAGATGAGATGCAAAATGAGATGCAACCGAAACCTAGTCACTGGATTTGAAAATCTTAATTTTCATCATTGAGCATTTTACAACCACAACAGGAAGATTAGAGTTCCTTTATTTTCATGTGCAATATTAATTATCTTGTCTGCAATGACCCTTTTTTCGTTCATATCCTTGGACAGATTTTGCAGGGACCTGGATTGCATGATAAAGAAATTCCCTCAAAATAGACAAAGAAGTGATGGGAACCTCCCTATAGCATACAAATAAGAGGAGTTGAGGTATGTGTGGTGATTTCACCTTAATGTGAAGGCACTTATCACAGACACCCAACTAATTAGATGTTTTCAGATCATCAGAATCATTCCTACAAGCAGAAAACAAAGAAAATATTATGCCCCCAATCCTTGCTCCTCTTAGTCAAGATAGACTTCCTCGACTTACTCAGAGGGATAATAATCAAAATTCAATAAAAGACAACACACAAAGAAAATTTTCATGTATAGCTCAAACTGTTTAGTGATTGTTTTCTATTATGTTGTTTTGCTTGTTTACTCAGTGATAAAACTCTTTAGTAGTCAGCAGACAAGTGACTGACTCCGAGTGGACGATTAGGTTTCATTGACGAAAAGATGATTTGGTTGATACTGCTTAGGACATGTAAATTGCTCAGCTGATTACTCTAAGACTAGGACAGTGATCAGTTTCAAGCCACGAGGGTCCCAAAAGAACCAGGATGTCACGAAAGTGACTAAAAGATATGTACAAGCAAAATCAAAGATGCATGAAAGCGGGAATGCCAACGTTGTGTTGATAGATGGAGAGATTGAGTACAAGAGGCGCCTGTTTGCCAGGTTTTCACCTGTGTGGCAAAGATTCATTTTTTTTATTTTTTATTTTTATTTTTGGATTTCTTCAGGACTTTTTTTGATTTTTAGGATTTCTTCAGGACTTTTTCTGATTTTTATGATTTCTTTAGGACTTTTTTTGATTTTTAGGATTTCTTCAAGACTTTTTCTGATTTTTAGGATTTCTTCAGGACTTTTTGGCTATATAGGCTGCTGGAGTAGAGAATATTTAGGTGAAGAATTTCTTTAGATGGATGGTGTTGATCGGTTCGTGGAGCTGTTCTCCTTCCGATGTTGAAAGTTGATAGGCACCATAGCCAAAAGCTACAGTAACGATATAGGGACCCAACCAGTTGGGTTCAAACTTCCCTTTGTTGTCTCGAAACTATTGATTTTTAGGATTTTCTCTTAGAACTAGGTCACCAACCTGAAATTCTCTTTGTCGAACCTTCTTGTTATATCCTTAGGACATTCTCTTTTGATACACTCGGAGATGATAAAACACCACTTGCCGACGCTCATCCAGCAATTCAAGCTCTTGCAATCTAGATATTCTATAGTCTTCATCAATAACAAGACCTTGCAAAGAAACTCTTAGAGATGGTATTTCCACCTCAATAGGTAATACTACTTTGGACCCATACACCAAAGAAAAAGGTGTAGCCCCAGTAGGTGTTCTAATACTTGTTCTATAAGCCCACAAGGCAAGATTGAGCTACAGATGCCAATCCTTTCCAGATTTATTGACTCTCCTGTGTAAGATAGTCAATAGATTCTTGTTAGATGCTTTGACTTGTCCATTACCTTGAGGGTAGTATACAAATGACCAGTGTTGTTTTATTTTGAATTTTTCACAGAGTTCATTTAGATCTTTGTTCTTGAACTGTCCTCCATTGTCAGTTATAATGGATGAAGGTATACCATACCTGCAGATGATATAATTAAGAATAAACATAGCTACTTGTTTGCTGGTTGCTTTGATGAGCATAACCACTTCTACCCACTTAGTGAAGTACTCAGTGGCAGTGATAATAAATTTGTGTCTGTTAGATGATGCAGGATATATTTGGCTAATAAGATCAAATGCTCACTGTTGAAAGGGCCAGTGTGTCACAAAGGGTATGGGATCACATGTTGGAGCATGGATAAGGTGCCCATGCAGTTGGCACTTTTCACAGGTTTTAACAAATTTTTATAGCTTCTTTCTCCATGTTTGGCCAGTAGTAGCCAACCCTTAGTAGTTTTTGTGCTAAAGTTAGACCGTTCGAATGGGATCCACAAACACCTTCATGAACCTTGGATAATGCACGTTGGGACTCCTCAGTTTCTAGACATATAAGCAAAGTCTTATCTAAACCTCACCTAAATAGGTCGTTAGCAATGTTGACGTACCATGACGCATTTCAGATTAGGTTCCTTTTTTCATTTCGGGAAAGATTAGTAGGGACAACTTGGTCACGTAGGTAAGAGTAAATGTGGCTATAATGAGATGAGTCATGTCCAATAATAGAACAGACCATCTGGGACTCGAGAGAATCATAGGCAGGATAATGTAACTCTTCCACCAGGAATTCAAAGCAAAAATTAGATTCCTGTAGCTATGGTATAGATGCCAAGGTAGCCATTGCATCCGCTGCTCTATTTCTAGATCTGGGGATCTGCTAAAATGATACGAAGGTAAAGTATTTCTTGAAATCATCCACCATTCTCTTATAAGGCATCAATTTCTCATCTCTTGTCTGATATAGATCATTGATTTGGTTGATAATGAGTTGAGAATCTCCATAGATGTGTAATTCAACAATCTTCCACTCAATGGCCAGCTTGATCTCGTTTACCAAAGCTTCATATTCTGCAATGTTATTTGTGCAAGGGAAGAGAATCTTGTAAGCTTTTGGGATTGAATATTTTTGGGGAGTAATAAAAAGTATGCCGACACCAGAACCATGTTGAGTGAAAGACCCATCAAAGAACATCTTCCATGATTGTTGAGTAAGGTGCATGATTGATTCATCCAGGAATTCTATATGCAAAGGTTGACTGTCTTCAAGTGGAGCATCAACAAGTTGGTCTGCAATAACCTGTCCTTTGATGGCTTTATGTTCCACATATTCAATATCAAATTCCGTAAGATCCATGACCCATTTGGCCAGTCTTCCTGTAAGCATTGCTTTACTGAGAAGATATTTGAGCAGATCAATCTTGGCTACCAGCTTAATAGAGTGTGCTAACATATAGTGCCTTAATTTTTGTGATGCAAAGACCAAGGCTAAACATGCTTTCTCTATTATAGTGTATTTCATTTCATAAGACACCAATGTTCTGCTGATATAAGATATAGCTCTCTCTTTTTTATTTTCATCCTGTTGTGCCATAAGTGCCCCCAATGATGAATCAGTTGCTGATATGTATAAGATCAATGGTTTACCCCGAATTGGTGGCATCAATATTGGTGGATTGGATAGGTATTATTTGATTTGTTTTAAATGTTGTTCACAATCTTTATCCCAGTTGTATTGAACTTCTTTCCTTAATACCTTTGTGAAGGGTTGAGCTTTGTTTGCTAGCTGAGATATAAAGCACCTTATTGACTGAAGATGACCCTGTAAACTTCTCATTTGATTGATATTCTTGGGCAGAGGTATTTCCATTATAGCTTGGACCTTTTCAGGGTCAACCTCAATTACTTTTTTTGAAATTATTTAACCAAGAAATTTTCCTGATGTTACTCCAAATGCACACTTTTTAGGATTTAACTAGAGCTTGAATCTTTCCATTCTATCTAGTATGAGGCCTAGTTCTTGAATATGCGTAGATCTCTTCATGGTTTTTACTAGGGTGTCATCAACATAATCTTCCATGTTTTTATGCATCATATCATGGAAGATAGTGGTTACTGCTCTTTGGTAAGTTGCTCCTGTGTTCTCTAGCCCAAACGACATAACATTCCAGCAAAAGGTTCCCCATGTACATGTGAAAGCTGTCTTTTCTTGATCTTCAGGTGCTATCTTGATCTGATTGTAACCAGAGAATCCATCCAATAATGAATACATCTCATATCCAGTAGTCGTATCTACTATCATGTCAATGTTGGGCAATGGAAAATTGTCTTTCGGACATGCTTTGTTGAGATTCTTGAAGTCTGTGCAAACTCTAATAGATTTGTTTGCCTTTGATACAGGTACTATGTTTGATATCCATTCTGCATAGTCTATAGCTCTGATAAATCCAACTTTTAGCAATTTTTCTAGTTCAACCTTGACTAGGAGTGCCACACGAGGATGCATCTTACGGAGTTTTTTCTTGACTGGTTTAACTCCTAGTGTAATAGAGAGATAGTGCACGATGAGATCAGGATCTAGTCCTGGCATATCTAAGTATGTCCATGCAAAGTTGATCTTCTTTTCTAAAAAAAAGTTGCTGAAATCTTTTAACTCTTCTACTGATAGTGATTGAGCTAAATGAATGATATGTGGCATTTCTTGACTCCCAATGTTCATTGGCTGAATTGGATCGATCAATATAGAAGACCTCTCCTAAAAATGACTTGGTAGTATATCAAGTATCTCACCTTCAGGCACCTCAGAGAGGTTTTCACACTTAGGTATGTCCTTTATTTTTACTATTTTTGATTCTGACACCGCCACAACATGGTTTTCGCCATAAAATCTCTTATTTTTCTTTTTTTGATTTTTATGACTGAGATACTTGATGTCTGTTTCAGTCATTTTCTCTCTTTGCTCATTGGTGGAAGAGTTCATTGGTTCCACTGCATTAAGATAGCAAGCTAGTGTGTAGTCATTGGCAAAAGTAGGTATATTCAAGGGTTGGGTATAAAGAGTACAATCAATCAGTTCAGGATGTATTAAGGATAAGGTTTGAACAGGCTCAAGGGAGTTCATGGTACTATCATCATGGCTTTGGACCGACCAGTCGAGTTCCAGAAGACTACCTTGTGTATGTGTCTCAAGACTAGGAAGAGTTACAACACGATTATCGAAATTCATGTTAGCATTTATTGGACCTAACCCAACTGACCTATTTCTAGCATCGTCACCTACTTTAGATTGGATTACATATCGTGGTGTGACAGTAACAGGGTCAGTAGACAACATCTCAACATTCATGATAGAGTAGTCATAATGCATTGTTGAATGGTTGTTATAAATAGAGCTCATGTCTGAGTTATCAGAGTCATAAGACAAAGTTTCTAACTCATCTTCAAGTGGCTTAGTAAAAGTATATATAGTATCAATACCTACATCTTTGATGCTGCAAGTTCCTTCGCGATTTGGTTCATTGATCACTTGTATTTGACACACTTGTGGACATAGCCTTGATGGTTCTATTAATCCCTATCGTCTGTTCCATTCAGCTTCCTCTGGACTGATGACTGGTTCTATTTCTGTAGCTTCTAATTCTTCTTTTGTAGTTTCATACCTGATTTGTCCTATCTCATTAGAGGGAGAGTTAGTAGGTGAAGAAATTGCTTGTTTCCTTTCTTCCTCCAGCTGTTGTTCATAGTCTTCTTGTCTTTTTAGTTTGATTTCTTCTATTTCCTTTTGAATTTTTAGGCCTATCAACTCTTGTGCATCATCTGTGATATCACTGGATTCTTTAGGGGTTTCTGTAGTAGATGTATCTGAGAGGTGGTTTGGAGCCCATTCATACTCATTTGAATCAATTTCTGAATCATTTACTTGTTGTCTGCTAGTATATGTTACCGGAATGTCCAGTGGTGTGAACAATTCTTTGATTCTGTATACTTCATCTCTCATATCCTTTGGGACTTCTACTTCCCATGGTATTATACCTGATAAAATTGGAACTTGATTACCATCTGTTTCCTCTCTCTAGGTTGGTAATTCTTTTTGTTCATCGTCGCACTCTTCCTGAGTTTGTTGAGTATTAATTTCTTGTGTTGTTAAAGGTAGTACCTTTTTCTTCCACTTAAGTTGATGGTGGGACGTGTGCTTCTGATCTGATGACTTTCTTGGATCATATCCCAGTCTAGGTTTATCATTGGCAGACTTAGTTTGTAACTAAATAGGTTCAACAATACCTTCTTGACGCTTGCCTAGAGGACCAATACCTGAATATACCATGCGTTGAAGCGTCTTATAGCCTAGACCATATTGTGTCAGGGAAATCTCACAATGTCGTATTTCTTTGTTTGCACTATCTTCTTTGAAAAGCGATTTGAGAACATTATCCTCTTCTATTTCATCTGCAAGGGAAGTAGAGGACTGTATAAAGAGACCATCATAAATGACTTTTGGAGTTGAATTTTGTGGCTTCATAACCTCTGATGGTTTTCCCAACTATCTTGGTGATGGAGGAAGAGACATTAGTGAGAGGATAGACTCTATCTTGTAGCCATCTATGCTAGTGTTTGTGATTTTCAATTTCTTTTCTAAATCTTTCAGCAAAGATTTTGAACTTTCAGCTATAGAGGCTGCTCTATTATGAGGAACAAAAGCATCAGCACTCTGTGTTAATGCATTGCAGGTATAGCTTGTATCAATAGGAATACTAACTTTAACTCCATTATAAGGAAATTTCAAGCACTGATGATACGTAGATGGTACTGCTTTCATTTCATGAATCCATGGCCTGCCTAGTAAGATGTTGTATGAAAGATGAAGATCAAGGACCTGAAAAAATGACATCTCTTTCTACAGGTCCTACCTTGATTGGTAATAGTACCAAACCCTTAGAGGTTCTTTCTTCTTCATCATAATCCTTGATTGTTATTTTCTTTGTTGGATCAATATCGTTTTCAAAAAATCCCAACTGTGTCAGTAGATTGTAGGTACAAATATTCAACCCAGCACCTCCATCTATCAAATCACATTTAACTTGGTGTTTATGGATCATAACTTCGATGTGTAATAGTTGGTTATGCGGGTGACTCAGTGAGTTGTCATCTTCTTTAGAGAAAGTGAGGTAATGAGGTGAAGTCAGGTGACCCACCATAGATTGAAACCGATCTACATCTAAATCTTTAGGGACACTAGTGGTGAGAAAAGCCTTGTCCAGGACCTCTCTATGAGTAGAAGAGATCTTAAGAAGTTCTAGAAATAGAGATTTGAGCATTGGTTCTTTTCAATTGTTCAACAATACTATAACCAGGAGAAGATGATAAAGCCAGCTGTTTTGATTTGGCCTTGATTGTGTCTATTTGTCTATTTGGTAGATTTGATATTGTTTTATTGAAATTTGAGGAACTAGCTCCTTGGAGAGTAACCTTCTTTTGAGCGCGAGTCACAACATTAGTAGTTTGTGCTTGATTTTGTTTATCCTGGATTATGATCATATTGCAATATTCAGGTTGGGAAGATTCAATCATGTTGATCATGTTATCATTGTTAGTGTAGGTATAATTAACTCTAGCTCCTCCCTTGGCTTTTGAGGAATCTCCTTGTTCATAAGTCGGTAAGGGATCTTTAAAGGCTTTATGATCAGCATTAGTCATGTGGTTTCCAACAACGATCTTGCCAACGTAAATGAGATCTTGGATTTCATGTCAGAGTTTCATGCAGTTGTTTATGTCATGTCCCTTGTTCCAATGGTAGTCACAGTATTCATTTTCTCTCCACCATTTGGGTTTAATTTCTGGGTCATATGGTCTAGAATTGTTTGACAATGTTATCAGATTATTTTCCAATAAAGTTTTAAAAGCTGATTCATATGATTCATCTAGAGGAGTAAAATCATGCTTAGGTTTTGAAAGCCAAGGCCTTTCTTTAAACCATTCTCTTGCTTTCTTCGGAGGATTTTCTACTGTAGTTTCAGCTGCCTTGAGTGCTTGCGTGCCACTAGCCAAGTTAAATATTATGGATTTTGTTTTTTCTTTGATAGTATCTACCACTCCATCATTAACAACATTTTTGTTGTTATCTTTGCCATATTTACAATATTTCCTCTTTTCTTTAGAACTAGAACCTTGCGATGTTTCTTTCCAAAGCGATATATCTCCCTTTTTTATAAGCACATCTTCCATTCTGAGGGCATTATCTACCATTTTGTTGAATGAAGGATGTACTTGCATCTGGACATTGTATTTTAATTCAGGGATTAAGTTGTTGAAAAAGATATCCATCTTGTCAAGATCTAGAATAGTCCATGAATATCTAGATTACATCTTTCTCCATCATTGGAGAAAAGTGAGAAAGGGTTCTCTTGTCTTTTATTTGGTATTGCAAAGCTCTATCATAGTGACTGGGTGATGAATGTTATAGGAGTATTGCTGTAGAAATAGTTGGATTAATTCTTCAAAAGTTTTTATTCCCATAGGTAGATTTGAGAACCATTCTATAGCTTGCCCCCCTAAACTTCTCGAGAAAGGGCCCATGAGATACGTTTGGTCGTGCATGAACTCCATACATAAAGCACAAAATTCTCTGATATGATCTTGAGGGTCTGTATTCCTATCATATTTGTCAAATTTAGGCATTTCTACTTTTGAGGGAAATGGAGGCATGTAAAGGTTTTTGTCAAATGGGAATGGGCATATTGTGTCCAGAGAATATTGTTTTGGTGATTTATCTTTGTTTTTCAGTTCTATGACCTCAGTTTGTAACACTTGTATTTGTTTGTTTAGCATTCCCAATGGTATCTCTTCCTCTTTAGTGATGAGGGCCTCCACATTATAACCAGTAGGAAGTTTGGCACCTTGCTTTGCTAATTCTAGGAAGTAGTCTTCTTTTTCTCTAGCCATGATGACCTTCATCATTTTTCAGAACTCTTTATCATTTTGACATCTATGTATTTTGACCTTGGGAGGTTCAAGGATTTCAGATTCATTTGATGAGGATTCAATGTCAGTGGCATGATTGCTGAAGTTGTCATGAGTGTCTCGTTTACTAGCTTATCTTTCTTGCCTTTCTCTAGACATGGTGGGAGATAGGGGCCGACCAAAGATTGGTAGATCATAAATTGGTATTTGTGACAAGGATAGTTTATTTGGAAAGAGGTTTTCTACAAATAATGGATTGTATTTTGATGAAAAGGGTGTTTCTTTTTCTTTGTCTATTTTGCTGCGAGAACTTCTAGTTTGAACAGACATTTGCAACCGATGGGACTGAGAGCTAGATGTGTTGCAGAAGTTAAGATCAAATTGTAGCTAGTTATTCATTTAACGTAGTGATTGAGAGAAGTTACTAAGATTTGGTCTAGTTTCATGTGTAAGACGTTATCTAAGTTAACTTAGGTTTTGATAAGATGTTGTTTGAACTAGTTGAGAGATGATCAACAAAATCGTGCAACACAACGATAGGGGTACACTATCAAGGTTGTTTATGCTTAGGGGATGATGACCAGTTTTATGCTCGTTGTAGACTGATCTGGGAAGGTTTGACTATTCTGTACTGACAAAATCAGAGATTCATATGATAGGATTTATTGAGCCAGGCGATAATTTAATAGTTCCAGGATGACAATAGTTTTGTTTCGTATGAGTTGCTGCCTAGTACCGTAGGACATATAGGTATGTATAGGATGACAAAAGATTAAGTGCAATTACGTATTGTACAACACATGATTTAGCTTCAGACGATAAACTTCTGGGTTTCATACGATAGAGGATTGAGCTCAGATGACAATAATCAGACTCGTACGACACAGGATATGGTGCAGGATGATGAATGATCAGATTTGTACTACTGTTAACAGGACAAAGACAAAAATTTTGAGCTTTTTAATAGCTGAGTATGACAACTGAGTATGACCAATTATGAGATGGATTGATTTTTGACCAGGATAGACTAGTTTTGGATAGAATTTTGACTTAGGGTAGACTAGTTTTGACACAGACAGAGTTTATCACTGAGTTGTTGATTTGTTTTCTCTAGTTTTAATATTCCAATTTTAGTTTGAGGGATGAAAACACAGAAAACACGTAGTATGAATAGTAACTCCAATCACAGCATGCAAACCCTATGGAATTTGGCTTAGAGAAGAAAACCTTTGCTTGCTGACTTAGGTACACACCCAATAGCTAATCAAAATATGACTACTAAGTCTCACACAATGGATTCTCAACGCCGTATTAGCCGACTCCAAATGCTAATGGGGGCACGATATGGCAAGTGTCTTGGGAGAGTTACTATCTCTCTTGCACAAAGATTATCAACCTTTTGGAGGTGAATTGGGTAGCTTCTAATTTTAATTGGATCTAGTAAGGGGTTCGTTCAGTGCATCGAGGTATAAACTCAATTAAGAGGTCTCCCAACCTTGAAAACCAAGCTTCAATATACCCGAAGGTACTCAAGAGAGCTATTCTCGAGCACTATTGTTGACTTGATTTTCATCAAATCATGTTTATTTTATAGTGGGTTGGAGTACTTGGTGTTTAGCGGTTCCCACTTAGGTCGTTCCCCTCACGTTGGCCGTAACAACTTTAAGAGTTTTTAAGCTCCTCGGGAGGGCAGGCCTGCTAAAGATGTACAAATCTCAAACAAAGAAAATGCTTCAAGGGTCTAGATTTTTGATTGTCTAAAAAGATAAGAGCATACTTTCCTACCTCTTGGAATTTACTTAAAACACGAAATACAAATTTGTTCTTTAACCAGATAGCAAGTTAGGTGCCTAAAAAATGAATTTAAAGAACACACGATGTTTAGTTGATTCTCTTTAGGCAACCTGCAAAAACAACGTATCAGTAGTCATGTTGTTTTCATTCTTTGACAGGTGTATGTTTGATTGATGAATTTTTTGACAACCGTCATGCAAGAAACTAGTTAAGCTGTGAAAATATCAGGTAGACAGAAGACGATTCAGGGTTAGCGTTAGCATAATCAAAATTTGATATAAAACCTGAAAAGTGAAACTTGTTTTAACCCAATAGAATACAACATCATACGACAATTATCATAGAATGAAACAACAAAAGACTTTTATCGTACGAGTTAGAACTAAGCATAGGACGACAGGAGATAAAATTAGATAATTAGAACATGTCGTACGACACCATTTTTTGATTCGTAGGACAAAATAAAAGGCTTCGATAGAATGTCGTATGATGCAGTAATACCACTCATACAATATTTCACAGAGATTGTACAGAAAAAACCTGCAGGATAAAAAAATGATTTTGAGGCCGAAAAAGTAGTCTTCTGCCCCACGATGGGCGCCAAAGATGTGTGTGTGAAAAGTGGACCTGTATCTGTATCTGGAATACACAACACTTCAATTAAGTCATTAGATGCATGGTTAGTAAATCAATAATCAATGAATAATAAACCATTACAAAGTGGCCCATTGCCTTCTAGTAGATGCGATTTTAGATTGCTCTTAGATTGCTAAGCTATCCAGTGACTAGACAACACCTAAACGAAGGATTTTTAATCTATATGAGCATGAATATGAGCTAAATGGATGCAAGATTTAAGCTAGATATGCAAGATTAATCTAACATGATTTAAGCAATATATGAATATTTAAGCTAAATGATTTAAGCAATATGAAATAACTAATATGCAATATCTCAATGCAAATTCTCAATGAACCTAGAGCAAAAACAACATAATAATAATAATATATTCTCCAAGATTTTGAATGAGAGATGAGAGCCTGAATTTATAGAAAATTCATAAAGAAACCAACGGCTGAGATCAAATGATGATGAGCGGTCAAGATTTTCCAAGAGGAAGCACAATCCAGGTGAATTGATGTGATTGGATGCTTTTCTTACATCAATTTATACAATAAGATCATTACATACATCCATATTACAATGATATGCCATGTCGACTTTAGACCAAAACAACATCAACCAATCCATAAATCATCCCGGTAATGTGTAGAGAACATATTAACATGATACCGATCCATAACCTAGATAGGTACCAGACCTAATTTGGGTCCACCACACCAAAGCGATGTCTCCAATCAGTCGAGGCATGATCAAGGATCACCTTCTACATCCTAAATTCCATCTAGAAGCTGCACCAACACCACTTATGCATCCTGTCAAAGATTCTCAGTAAAATCTCTGCTAGTAAAACCTTAAACCTTTATCGGTATAGGCTTACTAGATTGTATGATAGCATTTGATCATCAAGTCAATACCAAATGATCAAAACATACTCCAAAAACATCAAACCAAACATATTCCATTGATCCAAATATCCAACTAATAGTCCCTTCTGTCGGTAACACTAGTTCTTGTACCGGTAACCAACCATAACAACTAGTGTTGACATCAATGACAAAACATCAATGTAGCACATAATCAATTCCTTCATATTGCCTACAATCTCCCCCTTTGGCATTGATGACAACACCAGATATGAAAAATAAGACATCTAAGTGCCAAGTAATGCCAAACATTTCTCATAGAAGATATAACAATGAAAAATTGAAAAATCCCAACAACTCGCCCTGAGGAGTGCAGTCCAAACTGAAACTGATCTGAATCTCTCTCCTATATGACATAATATGACATTATTTTTCACATATAACTCTCCCCCTTTGACATCAATGCCAAAGATATGACATAGATATCAAAATCCTGTGAATCTCAAAGCTAACTACTTTGAGTAGTAGCATCACTACATCAACCTAGAGCAAAGGATAAAGCTGATGATGCATACCAGACTGATGCACTGCCCCATCAGTTAAGTTTCTACTGGAGGGGTAGATACCCCTAACCTATCTCTCAAATATTCAAATGATTCCTTAGACAACAGTTTAGTGAATATATCTGCAATCTTCTCTTTAGTGCTCACATAAACCAATTTGACTTCCTTTTCTTCCACCTTTTCCTTCAGAAAGTTATATTTTATTGAAATGTGCTTAGTCTTAGAGTGAAATGTTGGATTCTTAGATATGTCAATAGCTGTAGAGTTATCACAATAGATGACTACCAGTTCATTGTAATTTACCTTGATATCCTTCAACATTTGCTTCATCCACAAGACTTGAGTGCAATTAGTTGTTGCTACAACATATTCAGCTTCTGCAATAGATAAAGAAATGCATGACTATTTTTTGTTGATCCATGAAACCAATTTATTTCTAAGGAAGAAAGATCCACCAAAAGTGCTCTTCCTGTCATCTGTATCTCCTACCCAATCTGAATTTGTATATGCACATAAAGTGAAGTTATCATCTCTAGAATACCATAAGCCATATTTTGTTGTTCCTTGCAAGTACCGAAATATCCTCTTTAATGCACATTCATGATTTTCTTTAGGATTACTTTGATATCTTGAAACAATAATTATTGCATTCATAATATCTAGTCTAGTTTGAGTTATATATAACAAGCCATTGATCATAGACTTATACCTTATCAAATTTATCGGTGCAGATGTGTCTTTGATAGATAATTTCTCACTTGTCACCATAGGAGTACTTACCGGTTTGGAATAATCCATACCAAAATTCTTCAACAATTCCCTTAGATACTTAGTTTGACAGATAAAATGCCTTTGTCAATTTGAGTAATCTGCAAACCTAAGAAGAATCTCATCTCACCAATCATAGACATTTCAAATTCATTCTTCATAGTATTAGAGAATTCCATGCACAATTTATCTTCACCTCCAAAAATGATATCATCAACAAATACTTCAATAATCAGAATATAATCATCAATGATTTTGTAATATAAATTACTATTAGCACTGCCTTAAGTAAAACCAATCTTCAAAAGATATTTATCCAGCCTTGTATACCAAGCTCTAGGAGCTTGTTTCAAACCATATAATGCTTTCCTTAATCTGCAAACCATATCTTTGTCATCTGTCAGTGAAAATCCATTAGGTTGCTTAATGTATACTTCTTCCTCAAGTTCACCATTCAAAAATGCGCATTTAACATCCATTTGATAGACCTTATAGTTCTTGTATGCTGCATAGGCAAGAAATAGTCTAACAACTTCAATTCTAGCTACTGGTGCAAATGTCTCACCATAATCAATTCCTTTCATTTGACAATATCCTTTACAAACCAATCTAGCCTTGTTTCTTACAACTTGACCATCCTCATCTAGTTTATTTCTAAAAACCCATTTAGTTCCAATAACATTCTAATTTTTAGGCCAGGGAACTAAAGTCCAAGTCTTATTCTTCCCTATTTGATCTAATTCATCTTCCATAGCGTTTAACCAATGTTTATCTTTACAAGCTTCAAATAAAGATGTTGGTTCAATTTGAGAAGTAAGACATACCTCTTCATTTTCCAGTCTTCTTCTTGTCATAACTTCCTTGTTCCTATCTACAATGATTTGATCTTCAGAATGATTTAACCTTACATACCTTGGTGTCTTCTTAACTTCAGGGTCATTGTTCTAATTATCAGTCACAGTTGAATTTTTTGATTGTATAGGTGTAACTATCTCAGTGTCTTGTACCAGTTGAGGCATTGCCTGGTTAGTTATGATCATTTCCACTGTTGGTTCTTTGTCATATGATATATATTGATCTTTGTATTGCTCATCCACTTTCACATTTGCGCTCTCCACAATTTTCTGCAATATTTTGTTATAACTTCTATATGCTTTTCTCTGAATTGAATATCCAAGAAATATCCCTTCATCACATCTAGGATCAAATTTACCAATTGAATAATCCCTTTTGATATAAAATTTACTTCCAAAAATTCTAAAATATTTAACAATAGGTGTATGTCCAAACCATAATTCATAAGGGGTCTTACCGGTTTCACCTTTGATATGAACTTTGTTGAATGTGTAGACTGTTGTACTCACTGCTTCTCTCCAGTATATGTGAGGCAATTTGGCTTCCATCATCATGGTTCTTGTTGCATCCAAAATGGTTCTATTCTTCCTTTCCACAACTCCATTCTGCTGAGGAGTTTGGGGTGCAGATACCTATCTCCTAATTCCATTTGTCTCACAAAAGCTGTTAAATTCATGAGAAGTGAACTCACCTCCTTGATCTGATCTTAGACATTTGATTTTCAATCCATTTTCTATTTCCACCTTTGCTTTAAAGATCTTGAATTTCTCAAAAGCTTCAGACTTCTCCCTTAGAAAAGTCACTCACATCATTCTAGAATAATCATCAATTATTAGCATGAAGTACCTATCACCTTGAAAGCTTTTGGTCCTTACCAGACCACATAAGTCAATATGAATCAAATCAAGCACATCATTAGATTTATCATGTATGCTCTTAAAATAAGTTCTAACTTGCTTTCCCAATTGACATTCCTTACATACCGGATTATGAGGCTTTATAATCTTAGGTATATCTCTAACTACCTTTGTTGAACTGATCTTAACAATACAATCAAAATTAACTTGACACAACCTCTTATGCCATAGCCAACTCTCATCAATATGAGCAATCAAACATGTCTTATTACTAGTGTTCAAGTGAAATATATTACCTCTATTCTAAGTACCGGTTGCAATCTCCAAACCAGTTCTGTTAATGATTTTACATTTTCTATCTTTAAACTGAAGTTGGAATCCATTATCCACCAATTGCCCAACACTTAAAAGATTATGCTTTAAACCTTCTACATAATAGACATTATCAGTATTATGCTTGCCATCCAGAGAATTAATACCTTTACCTTTGATCATACACACTTTTTCATCCCCAAATCTGACTTGACCACCATTGTATTTTTGCAGGGACAATTTTTTTCTTAAATTATCTCCAGTCATATGATTTGGGAATCCACTATCAATTACCCATTCATCCGTGTCTTTAATTTTTTCTGTCAGAGCCTTTTCTTCATTCGTGATAAATGGTTTTGGTTCATCTTCCTTTAAAGCATAGAACACCCATTCCTTTCCATTGCCTGATCCAGTAGTAGAGTCTCCTACCGGTTCATCCTCTGAGCCATCACTTATTCCTTCCTCATCCGCTATGTAGCATAGTTTGGTTTTCTTGAATCTATATCTATTTTGATTAGGCTTAAATGATTTCTTAACTCTTTCTTTAAATCTTGCATTCCTTTCAAGACATCTAGATGCAAAATGACCAATCTTATTACATGCAAAACATTTAAAAGGTGCTTTTCCCTCATACTTACTTCCTGCCGGTCCTTTAGGTACTCTTCTAGCAAATGAGGATTCAAGTTGCTCAAATTCTTAATCCTTTTTCCTCATATCTTCTAATTATTTTTCATATAAGGCTTTCCAATCACTTTTGTTGGTAGATGATGATGCATGAAAAATAGGTTCAGATTTTGCAGCTCCAGAGGGTCCAAATTCTTCAAGCTCAAAAGTAGATAATTTCCCAATCAGAATGTCTCTGTTAACTGAAGTGTTTGCCATTGTTCTCAATTCATTAATTATAGTAGCATTTATTTTGTAAGTTAGTGGAAGGGCTCTCAGAACTTTATAAACTATTTCATCTTCACTCAGAGATCCTCCACAACATTGAATTCCCATGACAATCTCATTTACTCTTTCCATAAATGTAGCAATTCTTTCATTATCTTCCATCTTCAAGTTCTCATATCTTACCCGGTAACCATCAAGTTTAGCAATTTTGACAGTACAGTCACCTTCATTTAGAGTTTGAAATTTATCCCACATAACCTTTGCAGATGATTTATCAGTCAATCCCATGATTTGTTGATCAGTGAGTGCACACAGGAGGGATTCTCTAGCTCTGCAATCATTTTTAATAATTTTGTCCAAGTTTGCAGGAGCATAATTGCCAGATGCCAAATCATAAGGTGTATATCCTTTCTCAGTGATCTCCCAAATATCTTTGCCAAGACATCTAAGATGAGTCTCCATTCATATTTTCCATATCCCATAGTTTGTTCCATCAAGCTTAGGGATTTCTCTTCTGAAAATAGTTGCCGATGGATTTGAAGTATTAGTTGCCATAGGATCTACCTCAAGTGGTTAAGCTTCTGCAAAAGAGGACCAAATATCTGATACCAATTGTTAGAATAACTGGTGGACAACTGAGAAGGGGGGAGGTGAATCAGTTGTCAACAGATTATATTAATCAAGCTACTTTATAACCTTTAACCGACACACAAAAATATTGAATATCAGAATAACAGAAACATATACTGGTAAGCAATACAACTTAAGAATGAACAGAGAATTAACACAATGCAACCATACCTCATAACACCATGATTTGTACGTGGAAAAATTGGTAAAGGGAAAAACCATGGTGGGAAGCCTACCCACAGTCAGATGATACTTCTGTAGAAAGTATGTAATACAATAAGGGGCCTGCACATGTAGGAAGGCACATTGCCTAGAGCATACTACTCATTACAAAGGAGTCTCACTGACTACAGAGAGGTTATAACCACCTCAAGATAATTGGACAACAATCCATAATAATGAATTGCCAGTGATAGCATCTACCATGCCTGATTACAGTCTTGGTTAAGCTCAATACCATAGGCCTTTGACCTCTTACATAAACCCAATTCAATCACCTATGATCGACCAAATCTCCTTCGCATATGATATTTCATTCCATGATCATTACCATGATCTACAATGAGATCTGTATATGGTGAAAATGGATAACAATAATAACAATATTGAAAGGCTAAATGAATTCAACCACCAAACCCTAGCCTAACAATCAACAAAGATCCACCATAACATATGAAGATTACCTAAGACAATGCTAATCAAATGAAATCACAAAGATTATACCATTACATGTCCAATAGGGTTTTGATCTCCATTCTTCCTATCTCCATTGATCTTGCTTGATATATTTGCTCTCAGATTTTATGTGCACAAGAGCTCAACAAAGAACGGAATGTGGTTGCAAGTAGGATCGTAGTATAGTCAAGTCCTTAAGATCAGTGATTAGAATGCATAGAATGATTAGAATGATTGATTAGGAATGAATGATTAGGGTTTGATAATGAAGGAAGCATCTCCTTATATAGAAGACACTATATGAAATGGAGGGATAAGATTGAGAGGTGTAAAAGGAGGTCGGCTATGGTTAGAGGGTAGGTAAAAGAAATAATAAAATAATGAAAGGGGTAGGTAGTGTATGAATTAAGAGATGAATGACATGTGTCATGGGTAGAAAAGGTTAATGAATTAATTAAATAAATAAAGATTTATTTAATTAATAGAAGAAGTAAGATAATTAAATAAATAAGATATTTATTTAATTTAGGAAAATGATAATTTAAATAAATAAATGTATTTATTTAAATGAGAAATAAGGCTAGAAGAGGATAAATGAATTAATTAAATAAATAAAGATTTATTTAATTAATAGAAGAATTAGGCTTAGATAATTAAATAAATAAAATATTTATTTAATTAGACATGACAATTTTAGGTGTCTACATTTTGCCCCTCTTTGAGACAATGCGGCTTGTCGCGTTGTTTCAAAGAAGATAAGATGAACTGATACAGAGTTGCCCCAGAATGGGAATGATATGCCCCATCGAGAGATTGGATGAAAATGTCTGAAAAGATTGTAGACAATCTCTCGATAAGAAAGACAAGATAGAATGGATTGACTGGATAAAGTGACAAAGTCACGGGATAATGAAGACTGACTTGGGAAATGAATGCGAGGGCTAGGGTAGGCTATAAGATAGACCATGGGGGAAAATACATCCTCATTGTCATCTACACATCCATGAGAGAACATTGCAGAGCGAAAAATAGAGCAGGAGCAGTCAGCAGCGATGGCTTTCGTGCATAGATTCGACCATGTTCGTCGATTTCAGAGGCCAGCAGAGGCAGGAGAGCCGGTGAGTACCACCAAACCTCCTCATACTTTGATGCATTTATTGTTGTCATTAATGCCTGCTAGGTAATGTAATAAATGCACGTTTATGTCATGTAAGCGCATTTGCATTTGAAAAGTATGAATTTGCATCTTCTAGGTCAAATCGACAATTCTGTGATGAACATACGTTGTCGATTGGATAAGCTACTGAGAGGATACACTCAAGCAGGTCCTCTAGGAAGACTAGGATAGACCAAGGCACTTTGTGATGAACAGTGAGTACCAAGATAGAGTACTTTGTGATGAACAGGGAGTACTGAAATATGAGCAGCACTTTGTGATGAACAGGGAGTGCAAATGTGAGTAACACTTTGTGATGAACAGGGAGTGTCACACACGTAGTACTTTGTGATGAACAGTGAGTACCACTAGGATAAATAGCAACACTTTGTGATGAATAGTGAGTGTCACTATAACTGACATGATTGAGTTGTTTGACTGTAGGAGTATTTGTCGATGCTAGAGTCACGGGAGAGATTCCCGTCGACACAGAGGTTGCGACCTGAGTTGACACTTGGGGACCGAGCTGCCATCGAGGAGATGGGCTTGAGACATGTACTATATGTGCCTGAGTTTCGGGCAAACATGGGTTTGTTGATTGCGCTTGCTGAGAGATGGCACTCTGAGACGTGCACGTTCCATTTACCGATGGGTGAGATGACAGTCACCCTGGAGGATGTTTACAGGATTCTGCGGGTGCCGATCGATGGGGAGCTGATTCCGTACGATCGAGACGGAGACAGGGATGCCCTTAGATGAGTGTTCTAGGATCCAAGATTGGAGATGAGGGCAGGACACGTGGCATGGGATACCATGACATGGATAGGATTAGCACTACCAATAGTGTTGGCAGGAGTGATCAGTGAGTTTCTCTGTATCAGTTTTGTACCATTTTGTATAATGATGTAGACACCTGCGGGTGATTGTAGCCATATGATTTTGACATCATTGTATCATGACACTTTATATATATATATGAGATGATGCATCTTTGCGGCAGCTATATGCATGTGTAGCTATGTGATGAGATGTTCTTATGTGATGCTTATGATATGGATGCAAATATGTATATGATGCAATGCAATATTTTTTATTTTTTTTTGTTCATTTATGTTTTATATGTGTATGCATGATGCAAATGTGAATGTAAGTAATGCAGATGAATATGATAATGCAAATGTAAATTGTGCTAACAGGTGTTGTGTGCAGGATGTGAGGCAGTTGTGATATCTATATGTATGTATGAAATACTTATATGTGGTAATGTAGGTGCAGCTACATGAAATGCAAATGTTTTTGGTGTGTCATTATACTCAGTCATGTGATAGCAGGCTACGTGGACTCGAGAAGGATGATGGAAGTCAATCAAGAAAGGGGGGATGAAAGATAGAAGATATGAAAGTGAAAGAGCTTCTTGTGCGTTATCATCATTGAGCTTTATTATGGCAAAATAGGTTATGACAATCGAGGCATATGTTAGACCCAGCAAGTCATTGTACCTGTTTGCATGGAGATAAGACAGTCACAAACAAGGAATGCCCCAGTTCACACTAGACTCACAGTGTCCTCATATCCTTGGACAAGTCATAGCATTACTAAGAGACAATCCACAGACAGCAAATACAAATAGGTGACGATACCCCATCCTTGCCTTTCTAGTCAAAGACATCCTCGAGATAGAATCTCTAGTCAAAGACATCCCGGAAAAGCTAAAAGACATGTCACCAAAAAAAAAGATGAAATCAAAAGAAAACCAAGACTTGACACCAACATCCACTGTAGTCCTCAAGTTTAGTGTCTCTTGTCACTTGTATAAGTCTTATTTGATTGTGGTCACAATGTTTACTTTCACAGAAAGGATAGATAGCACTGAACCATAATGTTGTCTGAGTCTGTTGAAAGATTTGATTTGTTGAAGCCCATTGTTGCTATTGTGTCGCATCTGAAACTGACTGAATCCATGAAATTGATACTTTATTGTGGAGAAGATGAAACTTTATTGCAGATCTATGATGCAGATGTTGCTTTATTGCGGATTGTGCGCGAATAGACTGAAGAAAGCTGGAAGAAACTTTACTCCTTGAAACATGTGATGTTTTCAGTTCCACACCCATCACTAGACGTAGGATTTGCCTTAGCCACAGATAGGGTCTGATTTGTTATGGATGGAAAGGGATGTGAAAAGGGAGGTTTATTATGAATGGCTAACCAATCTTAGGTAGATCAATAACAAGCCATGATGGGACTGGGTAAGTTTATTATGGATGAATAGGTTGTGAGTGTGTGCAAAGTGAAAGGATGAAAGTGAATCCTGAAGGAGGGAGGAGCAATGTCTCTACGCATGGCGCTGGTGACCCATTTTTCACCATGGTACTTGCCCAGGGTGCCACCGAAGTGGTTTTCACCGTTGGACGAAATTATTTCTCTTTACTTTTTTCGATTTTTCAATGTTTTTTGTGTCACAAGGTGCCTGTTTGCCAGGTTTTCACCAAGTAACGATTTTTTTGTTTTATAATTTTTTTTGTATTTTTTGAATTAGGATATTCCAAAGAGCTATGTGTAGAACCTACGAAGGTGCATGCTATTGATAGGATCCTCCAAAGGTTCACCTTCTATAGTTGAGAGCTGATATGCACCAGATCCATATGCTGCTCTAATAATGTAGGGACCAAGCCAGTTTGGTTTGAACTTGCCCTTCTTCTCTTTGTCTTGTTGATTTTTAGGATTTTCTCTGAGAACCAAATCACCTACCTCAAATGTGTGAGGCTTGACTTTGTGATTGTAGCTGCAACGTTCCTTGACTGAATGATGTGTAGCTTGAGTGTCTGTCTTCCTTGATGAAGGAACTGCAATAGAATTATTAGTGTGTGGACTACATAGTCCCATATGCGTGTCCCCTAAAGAAGTTTGGGCGTCCCTAATAACAAAGTTCTTCGAGGAAGCTCCATTAAAGGTCCATGATGTATCACCAGAAGGGAAAGGATGTGTGGAACAAGTGGATGAGTTATGAAGGCTTATGACTGTGAAAAGAAGTGAAAGTAGGATAGCATGATGGAGACTTAGGTTCAACAAGTGTTCTTTTTTACTTGAAATTGTAGAACTTTTGCCCCCAGTTATTTTGATATTAGGGGAGATCAACTCTTGCTCTTTTTGGTTTATAGGATTTTTATCCTTTACTTTGATTTTTGTTGAGTCCAGTAGCTTTTGATTTTGATTTGGACTAAAGGACTTTTCTTTATTATTGACTATTAGATTTTTCTTTTCAAAGCTTGATTTTTGATCCCCAATGAGTAAGGGCTTTTGTAATTCTTGTTGATCCAAGTCCGGAAGTGGAGTGGAAATGGAATGAGTGGATGATAAGGTAAAGCTATGTGAGTTATCAAGAGGGCTGGCGATATGCTCAATAGATTCTTTGTTGGAACCACTCTTAGGACTATTGATATCAAGAGTTGCTTGCACCACTAGAGGAGATTTGCATTCAGACTTAGTAGCCACAACACTAGGTGGTTCACATCCAATTCCTTGGCATTGCAAATTGTTTGTAGTTTGTTCTTGTTGACTGAATACCTTAGGAGATAATGGGAGTTGGTCAACATGAAATATATACTCACCACATCCCATGTCTTTAATCTTTAACTTTTCTTTTAGCTCTGTTTGCTTTGATGTAGAAGCTTTTAAGGATTCTAGATCCACATATGCTAAAGATGGAATAGCTTCTCGATTAGCTGGAATTGTTATTTCTGATCTAGGTCGCAGATTGTTGCAATATATGAATGGATTTGGATCCGCTTTGACGATCACTTCAACTCCATTGTGTGGAAACTTGATACATCGATGATATGTAGATGGGACTACCCTCATTTCATGAATCCAAGGACGTCCTAACAATATGTTGTATGTGAGATCCAGATCAAGTACTTGACAAACCACATCCTTTGTAACTGGCCCAACTCTGAGAGGTAAGGTGACTGTGCCCTTGGATGAACGCTCTTCATCGTCATATGCCTTGATGGTGATTTTGTTTGTAGAATTCACAACTTTATCAGAATATCCCAATTGTTTAATTGTGCTCAATGTACAAATGTTTAGACCTGCTCCTCCATCTATCAGGACTCGTTTGATTCTATGTTTGTGTATGAAGGCTTCAATGTGTAATGGTGCATTATGTGGCTGACTTACGGAGGCGTCATTGACTTCTGTGAAAGTAAGGGAGTGTGGAATGGAAAGGTATCCCACCATGGCTTGAAACTGGTCCACGTTCAGATCAGTAGGAACAGGAGTGTCTCTCAAGATTTTGTCAAGAATGGCTTTATGTGCAGGGGATATGCGTAAAAGTTCAAGGATTGAAATGAGTGTGGGTGTCTTCCCTAGTTGTTCTACAAGGTCATACTCAGGTTTGGTTGATGAAGAGGCGGTGTTTTTAGCTGGAGCACCTTGCAAAGTAATTTTACCTCGACGGGTTGTAATGTGACATTTAGAGGTAGGTTCAGAAGAAGATCCAACACCTTTTAGGACAATCTTGGGTCTCTGAGTAGAATTCTCAGATGCTTTGTCCTTGATGATTATAGTAGAGACGTAATTGTCCATCGAGATATTATTAATAGTTGAATCATAGTTGTAAGGTGCTCTAGTATAGTTGGCTTGGTCATTTGTGGCTTTAGCTTTTCCCTTGTCATGTTTTGGGAATGGTTCCTTAAACATTTCATGTTCTTGATTAGACGAATGTCCCTCAATCTCAATGTCACCTCTATCAATGAGATCCTATATGATGTTCTTCAGTTGATGACAATTTCCTATCTTATGACCCTTGCTCTTATGAAATTCACAATACTCATCATCATTCCACCAATTCGGCTTAACCTTTGGTTCATATGGAGGAAAATCTGGAACTGTGATTACCTTGTTTGCCACAAGCTTCTTGAAAAATGACTCAAGTGGTTCTCCCAATCGAGTGTACTTCCTTCGTGATCTAGAAGTTGTTTGAGTATTTACTTGATTGTTTGTAGAACTTGATCCTGAAAAGATGAATTTGGGTCGCACTGTGTTGGCATCAACAACACCATCATTGACTGTGTTCTTGTTTTTATTCCAAAATCTTGGCTTGTCTTTTCCTTTAAAGTCATCTTTGTTTTCCTTAAATATCTTAATGACTCCTTGTTCAATTAGGACCTTTTCTATTGCTAAGCCTTTTTCAATAACGTCCTTGAAGGTAGACAAACAAGCTTTCCTTAAGTCATAACCAATCTCTTTGTTAACATTTTGGGTGAACATCTCTACCATTTGTTTTTGTGGAATCTCACAAGAGCATCTGCTGGCTAGATTTCTCCATCTTTGTAAAAATGATGCAAAAGATTCTCCCTCTTTTTGCTTGGTGTTGCACAAAGTAGTGACTGATATGTCTGTCTCTATATTGTAGGAGAAATGTTGAATAAATGCTTCTGCTAGGACACCCCATGACATAATACCAGGTGGAAGTTGGGAGAACCATTCCATAGCTTGATCACCTAAGCTTTGTGGGAATAATCTCATCAAATATGTCTCTTCTGCTGCTACCTCAATGCAAGCTGTGAAAAATTGTCCTATGTGTGCCTTAGGATCCCCTTTTCCTCTATACTTATCAAATTTAGGCGTCACAAAGTGTGTAGGAAAAGGAGGCATTGGAATGCTCTTGTCAAATGGATAAGGACATATGTCTCTCATTGTGTATGTTGGCTTCAGTGTATTTATGTCCTCCATTTTCTTTTGTAAGTCCCTGATTTGTTGCTCCAAATTGCTCTTAGGTGGAGATCGACTTCTTGGACCATATCCTATGTTTGAGGTACCCATTGGAGGAGGTGCATGTTGCATATATGGATGATATTGATCATACACATGTTCATATGGAGGAGGTCTGTAATGATGCTGTGTATGTGGACCACTTGGTATAGATTCATGTTGAGGAACACCATATCTATTTTGTGCATGTATACCATATTCTACAGGCATGTCATGTTCTATTGTGTTGCCCCCAAATTTGACATGAGGTTTCCTTGTGTCCAAATTTTGAGCATGCCTTTGAATATCCAATTGCTTTGGTGGTTGTTCCTTAGCATTGGTATGTGATTGAGCATATTTTTCTCCATAAGACTTCCATAATGGTTTACGAAGGTGAGTATCATATGTTTGACCATGTGTATGTGGGACCTCTGGTTTTTGAAGCAAAGCTGATGGTGATTCAGGTACCATGTGTGGTCCTCTATTTCCTCCACTATTAGGTCTCCTTTGATCCATATTGGAGTGAGGTTGTTGCAAAGGTCTATGTTCCATTATTTGAGACATGTCAAAATCATGAGGTATCTTGGCTCCACTTTGTGCCATCATGTGTAAGAAGTATTGTCTATCTCTCCTCATTATTTCCTCAACCAATCGATTGAAATGGGGATTCATAATGGATTCTTCCACATCTGCTGAATGTACTGAAAAGTTGTCCACATTGTCATTTTGTGTAGCATTGTTGTTTATAGTGTCCATGTTCTCAACATTTGGATTGTTTCTATAGGCATCCATGTCAAGTAATGTAGTATGATCAGAATTGAAAAAGATCTCATTGTCATACTCATAAGAACTCATGTTTGCGGACTCTTGAGCCTCTTTAGTTTCTCTCCTAGATTTTTGAAGACGGGTTTCAACCATGAACTAGGTATTGACCAAGATGTGTGAGACTAGATGAAAAATGGAAAGAGTATGGAAGACCAAGAGTTGGATGAAATGTAAATGAGTCTGAAGTGTACTTGTAATGTCCAAAGTGTAAGACCAAGTATGTATGTAGTAGAGTAGGTGTGACTTCCAAAGAGAGGATAGTTTCTCTTGATGAGGTAAGTTGACCTTGACTCTAGGTAAAACCAAATGAGACCCAAAGGTAAGAAACCTTGATGAGGGACCACTTAGCAAAGTGTTGTTGTATGTAGTGTGTTGACAAAGTATGATGAGGACAAGCAAGTGACCTTTTGACTCAAGTTTAGACAAATGTGAATGTAATGTAAGGTGTAAAGCAATGATGGATTTTGTGAGACCCAAAGACAAGTTGAATGCTAGATGAAAACCTAGAGAAATAACCTAGGAAGCTCAAGAATTCCGAAACTGATTGTTCTTGTTTGCTTGACTGTAAAATTTTTCCAATTTGTGAAGTTGTGACCAAATTTGAATGTTTGACTATTTTTCGTGACAAGAGGACACAATGTTGATGAGGACTCAATGTTTGCAAGTGTTTAGACTCTCCAAGAAAAGTGTGTTGTTTGATGTAAAAATGTTTTGCATACACTTGAAAACACAAAAGACACAATGTTTTGCTGTTTGGTTTTGAATGTTTTGAATGTTTAAAATAAGTCAAGCACAATTCTTATGGCTAGCCAAGACAATAGTTGTTGATCCCACATGAGGTTTTACCCCTGAGGCTACGCTATTCAGAGCGGATACTTAGATGCTTGACCTCACTAGCTCCACCCTCGACACTCACTTCTCGGGTCAGCCAAGCATCAGTCCCCATGAAAACTCCCCGTGGTGAACTTTGTATCTCTACTAAGAACCGTATGTGTGTGGGCCGCTACCAGAGGTCCGACCTCCTGCCCCAACAACTAAAAGGATTTGGTCTTCTAAAACAAAAAGGTGCTAGTAAGGGCATCCGCTCGTGTGGCCATACATGCGGCACTTTCAGCTCTATAAATACAGAAGGCTCCCAGCCGGTAGGGGTTACGCCCTACAAATGATCAAATAAATTTGATCAAACGGGTTTATGGGGAGACATAGTGTCGGTATGAACTAATCCGCACACGTTATTCATAGTTTTCACCATGAATACATTTGATTATAGTGGTTTGGATGAGGTGGGTTTTCCTCACTACCACTTGGGTTGTTCTCGTCTCACTAGGAGTCCTAATGACCACACGGGAAGACAGGCCCTCTAAAGATTAAACAAAAAGAGCCTATTGCTCAAGACACAAAAGACAATGATTCAATTTTAGTGCACCAATTGAAGTGTTTTCTAGTCTATGAATTCAAAAATATGATTCATCATAAAAAAAGGTCACCTGTAACATTTCAAGAGATTTCCAGAAATGTAAGAAAATCCAAAAAATTTGCTAATGTGCTCCAAAATTTTATTTTTTTTTGAAAAATCATAAAAAATTCATATAAAATGAAAAATAAATCCAAAAAATCTGAAATTTTTACTGGAGAGTCTTGATGGTCTTCCAAACTTGCATAAAAATTTTTCTACAACAAATCCGAGCAGTTTGTGAGATATGAGTAAAATAATGCAAAACCCTAATTTTCAAAGATATGAATTTTGAGGAATGATTTTGCATCAAATTTAAAATAAAAAAGAATAGATCCTGTGTATAATTCTGAGAGATTTCCAAAAATGTAAGAAAATCTAAAAAATTCGCTAATTTTCTCTCAAAATTAATTTTTTATGAAAAATCATAAAAAATTCATACAAAATGAAAACTAGATCCAAAAAATCTGAAATTTTTACTAAATCTTTCTAATACTTTTATTGACCTACACAAAAAATGTTATGTCAAAATTCGAATCGGTTTGTGAGATCTGATCAAAATAAGGAAAAACCCTTAGGGAAATATTTTGCATCAAAATTAAAATCACAAAGAACAGATCCTATGTATAATTATGAGGGATTTCCAAAAATATAAGAAAATCCAAAAAATTCTCTCATTTGCTCTCAAAATTAATTTTTTATGAAAAATCCTAAACAATTCATAGAAAATGAAAATGTGCTCCAAAAATTCTGAATTTTGGCTTGAGAGCTCCTGATACTTTCTTCAACCTGCAAAAAACATTTGGTGCAAAATTTCCTAACCGTTTGTGAGATATGATCAAATCTCTCCAAGATCTTGATTTTGTGTCCAAAACCCTAGCTGCACAAGGTTATTCTCCAAATTGTTTTACAAAATAGCAATATAGGGTTATAAAAATCTGCAAAAAACATAGATCTAAGAAAAATCCATGTCCCACGGGGCGTGCCAAAATGTATATGGTGAAAATGGATAACAATAATAACAATATTGAAAGGCTAAATGAATTCAACCACCAAACCCTAGCCTAACAATCAACAAAGATCCACCATAACATATGAAGATTACCTCAGACAATGCAAATCAAATGAAATCACAAAGATTATACCATTACATGTCCAATAGGGTTTTGATCTCCATTCTTCCTATCTCCATTGATCTTGCTTGATATATTTGCTCTCAGATTTTATGTGCACAAGAGCTCAACAAAGAACGGAATGTGGTTGCAAGTAGGATCGTAGTATAGTCAAGTCCTTAAGATTAGTGATTAGAATGCATAGAATGGAGATCATGATAGGTACGTTAACATGATACCAATCCATAACCTAGATAGGTACTAGACCTAATTTGGGTCCACCACACCAAAGTGATGTCTCCAATCAGTCGAGGCATGATCAAGGACCACCTTCTGCATCCTGAATTCCATCTAGAAGCCACACCAACACCACTTATGCATCCTGTCAAAGATTCTCAGTAAAAGCTCTGCTGGTAAAACCTTAAACCCTTACCAGTATAGGCTTACTAGAGTGTATGATAGCATTCGATCATCAAGTCAATACCAACTGATCAGAACATACTCTAGAAACATCAAACCAAACATATTCCATTGATCCAAATATCCAACTAATAGTCCCTTCTGCCGGTAACACTAGTTCTTCTATCGGTAACCAAATCTGTCTGTCGGTAACCACCCATAACAACTAGTGTTGACATCTATGACAAAACATCAATGCAATACATAATCAATTCCTTCATATTCCCAATAGATTCAACATAATTTTTTGTCGTCTGCATGGTTATTTGGTCGAGTTATGTGGTCTGGTATTGAGGTTGGTTTTCAATTATTCAGTGTTGATGAGTGTTCTGGATTTTGCTCCACATTGCTCTAGAATTGTAATATTTTTGTTTGCAGATTTTGCATATTGTTTGGGACGTTCTGGTGTGTCCTCAATTTAGATGGTTTGTGACTTGGAGGTTCGCAAGTGAATCTTTCAGTTTGACAGTCAGTTCAGTTAGTGTTCTTATGGTATTGATGGAGATTCTAGTAAGTGGTGATGTTGTAGTTGTTTTTGTGGTAATTCACATTTCTTGTGGATGTTTCTAGATCATATCTTATTTATGTTGATGGTTTGCATTGGTTCTTGTGCGCATTATTGATTATTTTCCTTATTTTGGTGGTGTTCTTCATGTTCTTGGTCAACATGTTGATTATAGCATGTTCCGGATGTTCGAGGCATAATTCTTGGAGGACTTGCATGTTCGAGGAATTGATTTGGGTCGAGACTATATCTTAGCCGACATTGTTTTGGTCCACATATGATATTGTAGTATGAATGGTTAAATTTTATAATTTGTGTTGTGGGTTGAGCCGACCTTGAAAAATAGGTATGATATATATAAATTGATGTAATCTTGTTGCGGATGCATCTGCGATATTAGTGAGTGTGTGTAATGAGCGAATAATGATTTAATCTTTTGGTAGCAGAGAAGAAGTGTGAAGAAGTGCAACAGAGCAGTATATGAGCTTAACTAGAACTATGGCCAGGAATGAGGAGATGTTATTCTATCAGTTCATGATCTTTTGGATGTAATCCGAATCTTTTTGTAAGATAGTAAGTCTTCCCAAGGCTTGTCGCCCTTTTTGTTATTGTGTTTGAGCAGTGAGCTCTAGGCACTATGCCTGAATGCATGTGAATTTCCCATTGTAATATTTCATATACTTTTAACAAGGTATCATCTCATTGTGGGTAGGTTCACATGGTTTTTCCCTTAACCGGGTTTTCCACGTCAATTTTTTTGGTGTTATGTGTGTTAGCACACATTTTTAACAAAACATTTTGTGCTTTTTCTTATCATATGATCATCTACTACTGGTTTGCATGTGCAGGAATCTTATTAGCATGAGCAAAGTTCTCTAAGGATCAACTATTTCAGGAATGTCATGGTATCATTTGGGCACACTAAGGGCATGCACTAAGTATAGACTGCACAAGGAACCAAGTATGGAAGCATTTAATCAGTAGGGAAGTCATTATGGTATAATCTAAGATTGTTTTCCAGTATTTATCAGACCCTGTGGGATAATTGGGATCACTAATCTTCAAGGTGGATGGCTCATTTGTTCAAAATTATAAAATTTCAATTATCAGCATAAGTAGTTTCGATGAAACAACATTGGCAAGCAAAACAAGGATTATTGACATAACATATGCCGATAAATTAGAGGGTGGATTCATGGAGGCACTTAAGTAATTTTCAGCATGGTGTGCACTCTTGGAAAAGTAACACCATTGGGATAGCTTGTTCCGATGAGGTAGAAGGAGGGTGCTTGTTATCGGCATGTATCGGCTTATCAGAAAAGCGTAAACATTGCTATACCGATAACCTATGAGGCTATCAGTGTAACTTGCAACAATAAGGCAATGTAGATCATGGACTTATAGCATTAGGAGATCGGAAATAGCAATAAAACTCTATCTTGATACCCAATGACTAAAGGGAACTGAAGGTGGGCCCATCGGAGAAAAAGACCATATCGAGATAGTGCAAAAATAGTTAGACTAATCCTCGATGACATGGAAAATCAGAGGGCGGAATCATCAGTATTACTTATACTGATAAAGTAGACTCAGAAGCATAAAGCATAAAAGTACATCAGAGACTCATCAGGACTTCGAGAGGAATAGAAAAGGGCTATTCTAACCCCTGATGAAGATAAAAGCGCTTGTGGGGATATCGGTATAAATTATACCAATAAAGTAAACAGTAAGTGAGAACTCATCGAGACATCGAAAGAAGGAATTTTATGCTATGCCGAATCCCAATAGAACTATTAAGATAGATGGTGAGTTGAAAAGAGTTCTTCAAGGTGAGTTATGCCGATAACGCGAGGGATTTAGTCATAATATAGATTGGTATATTGAGATCATCGGGGAATTGGAGGGACATAAAATGAACTATACGAACACCTGATGGGTTAAGTAAAAGAAAATCGAAGGTGAATGCATCGGGGAGAGTTATGCCGATGAAGCGTTAAAACAAAAAGCAAAGTCAAGACTGAAGGAATGCCCATCGAGATAAAGTGAACCATTGGGATAGGAAAAAAATTGTTATCCTGAGACCCGATAAGTCGGTCGGGAAATATTTTGAGCTATAGAGCATAGAGTAAAGAAATTTGCAGAGATGGAAGGGTCAAGCTCAAAAGGGAAGAAAAAGTTTGTTGAAGTATCCACTACCACGATGAAAAAATCAAAGGGTGAAGTCAGTGAGGCTCAAAGAAAATTAAATCAAGATATGATAGATCAGATGGACTCTCCAGGAGCTAAGTCACTAGAGATAAGGTCAATTTGCCTATTTAGGACCAATTGGAGGACATATACAAAGAAATTGGAGATGTAATCACAACAGTGCATGGGCATGAGCTATTTCTTTTTTGTTACCTCATGGGGATGAGCCTATGCCGATTTCAAACCCATGGAGTACCAATTTAGGTAAACTCATGGTACCTAATATCTTTGTAAATATTGATTTATTGAAGCTCCTGGTAAGACATTATGATGCAAACAAATGATGCATTTTTTTGCCTAACAGGACTGCTTTAGTTGAGTTTGCAATATATCTGGAGGCAAATGTGCCCTTATCTTTTGTGGCTTTGGAAGAGGAGTATAGAAAAATGGATACTACATACCAAGGTTGGAACCTCACTATCCACAAAGCAGAGAAGGGGAGGCTAATAGAGGAAGATGGTCCTCCTTATGATATGACTATTTTCAAGAAATATTTACAGTATACATATATGGCTTGTGGTTAGGTTGGAAGAGTTGAAGCTCCTTATGTGGCAAACATAGGATCGCTGGTTTTAGCATCAGATATTCAGAGACATGAGCCTAGAGCTTTTGATTTTGCTTCATACTTGGTGGATAGACTTCATGAAGGCTTCATGAACTTGAAAGTTAATCTAGACAAGCATTTGAAGCATTATTTGGTGTTAATGCATATTATTTTATTTTATGGGAGATTTAGGGGATTATGGTCAAAAGGTTTGAATGTAAATTTAGTAGGGAAGAATGGACAAGATCAACCAGTGCAGTTGTGGGTTTCTCTCTGGGATTATAGATATGTAAATTCTCATTACCTCAAATTTGAGGAATTCTTTGTTAAGCCAATTTTCTTGCTCTTTGGTGAGCCTCTACAGGGATCATTTTCTGAGGATGTCAAGAAGTTTCTTAGGCCTCACGAGCACAAAAATACAAAGGTTAATCACAATTGGGGTGATTGGTACTCATGCCAAAACTTCACTTTTGTTCGGTGCTATGGATTTGAAGGTTATCCCTATGTGCTGCCGAAACCTGCACCAGACAGGATTGCTTTTTTGGAAATTGTAAGGCAGTTAAGTGTCTCTAATGCCAAGCATTTTGGAGGTGCACACAAGCAAGCCTTCCTCCCTCATACACTTCATTTCCAGGATTTTAAAATTGTATCTACCAAAGCATATGAGGTTATTGACAAGAAGCTGGTGGATGAGTACAACCTGTTCTAGCTCACGTCTAGAACACATTATGATCCTGAGGGTTACATCCACACAAGAAGGAAGAGACAAGAGTTGGGAGATTACTTTCATCAAGAGGATGAGTTTGAAGACATGTGCAAAAATAAGGAAGTGGAGGAGCTTGCAGAGGTTATAGAAAAAATTGGAAGAGAGGAGACAGAGGCTGGAAAACATGGAGGGAGACCCAACTCAAAGTGATTCATGGGAGAATGAAGTAGTTTCCAAGCTCCGTGCACCTAAGAAGGAGAAGGAAAAAGAAGCACAGGATAAGCTCCTCATTGTGTTAAATTCAGAAATAGATGAGAGGATGACAAAGCACACTTCATTTGTTTCAGATGATCAATTCATCAAGTCTAAAGAGTTTAAATCCTTCTTATACCACTTCAAAGGGAAGAATATGAGAGAAGCAATGCCAAATATCACACCAGAAAATGAGGAGGAAATGTTGAAAAAGCTTAAAGCTGATATTGATGCAGAAATAGAGACAATGACCCCTCAGAGAGGAAGATAGTTGCTAGTGGAAGTAGGTATTATTCTTTTCCCAAGATGGGATTTGAGTGCATCATTCATTTTTGACAGCTTATTACATGCAGACAATAAGGACTTCAAGTTGAATGTCCAAGGGGTTAATGATATATTCATTGGATCAAGGTATGATCCTGATGATCAAGAAATGTTGTTATGGGCATTATACCCCCCAAATAAAAGTCCAAAAATCATAGATGTAGACAAATCCTTTGGTCACATGATGACCTTGAAAGTTGGAGAGGTAGATCCTATGGTCACTGCTGACATAGGTATTAATATCTCAAAATTCAATAAGGCTCAAATGAAACATGAGATAATAGAGAAGAATAAATATAAGGCCTTATATGAGGAAACTCTTAAAAGAAGTGGGCACCTGATCCCTCAAATTACTGATTCAGGAGGCCACTGGAAGAAGAAATTTGAAAAATTAGCTTATGAGCACACTAAATTGAAGAGGGAGATGAAGAGCAGTAGGGTTGATACTACTTGTGTATTGATGAGTAAAAGATATGGAAATATGGAGGAGGCATTGGATGAATTATGGGAAGTATATCAGAGGAACATAGACAATATGGTTTCAAACACCAGAATTCAAGATAGACTTAACCTGTTGTTACAAGATGCATCGACTAGGGAAAAGGTAAAGAAGAAGGTTCAGGGTTTGCTCGTCACACATGATGAATTAACAAAGGAATTGAAATCTGAATTCAATGAGTACCAACAAATTGTCTAGCATGGGGTTCCCCGTTTGGTAGACGATGCAGGTGTAATTAAAGAAAAGACTATATGGTTTTCTGAGTGTAAGTCTTTACTTAGTGCAGCCCAAGCCATTGCCAAGACATATATTCTTGATATGAACGACATGGCCGATCAGTTTGAGAACTTTTACGTGATCGAGAACGCAGCCAGGGATGTGATATTCAATGCTACAACCTACAAGGATGCAGACTATTTGCAATATATTCAAAAGTGTGGACATCGGCTGGATCGAAAGTTTTAGTTCATTGTTTAGTTTTTGTAATGTAATTGATGTTTTAGTTAGGTTGTTTAGTTGTTGTTCAGTTAGTTGTTAGGATAATGAAAGGGTGTGTCCTTCCATTTGTATCTCTTAGCATGTGTATTTATAAGGAGTCATTTTGTATGTAAAGGTATGTAGGATTCAAAAAAAACATACTGCCTGGAAGGACTGCAAGTTATATGTATTAGGGAAGTCTATAGAACAAAGAAGTATCTTTTTATGCAAACAGACTGTAATGGAGTATTTTCAAGTGCTCCTTATGTATGCAATCTTCTCTTAAGGATTAATATATGAAGGTTCATTGCTTCTTTTTCTAAGTATTGTGCATACTTCTGTGTTGATGAGTTATCTTTGTCCTCATGATAAATCTGTCATATAATTTGCTATGATGTGCCATCACATGTTGTTACATTAAGTGTGAGATTGGGTTTTTCATTGCTGTGTAACACATACTAAAACCTTCATAGTTGACGATTAATATTGTCTCAGGAGTTGTTAATATTTTTGTCTACAAAGTGTCATAAATACCCCTGGATAGAGGTACTGGTTTGTTATTTATCTTTTAAGGTCTTGGTTGGCCATGCATTCAAGGTCCTTGATAGAGAAACATTCTTCCTAAATTCTATATGAACTGATCTTTACATATTTCTTTTAAGTCCTGAAAGCATCCTTATTCTCATTATACTATCATAATCATTTTTCATTTCTTTTCAAAGGCATTCACTTAAAGCACATAATAAAGCATAATTGCAGAACAACAATTTGCCAGTTTTTGTAATTTGCTAAAAGGCTTAAATCCACTTTAAATAATCTCTTTTATGCTTGAGAGGAAGAGGTATACCCACCTAGGTTCAGTGGAGCCATAAGTGTGGAGGGATTTGGTCTTCGACCATCGCTATTCATTGGCCAAGGTTGGTTGGATTATTTGAGGATTTGGCAAACCCTTAAGTTTTCCAATTTGTGGTTTTGGGCACCAACAATGTGTGTTGTTGATTTATGTTGTCATTGTTATTTATCAGATTTGAATTGGTGTTTAAGTTGAGTAAAGTTTTTGTGCAAATTGATTCACCCCTCCTCTCAGTTTTCTACCTTGTTGTCAACAGGGTCATCCTTTGGAGTGTGATGGTGTGGACTCGATGGTTATCCCTCCATTGCAAGCCCCTGCTCTTACTATTGATCATACTATGGAATCTTTCTTTGATGCTAGTGATGGTATTCAACATGTTCCTGCTTCGGCCTTGGGAGATGAACTCTGTTGTATCAAGATGGAATTGAATTTTATTTGTTCGAATGATTGGTTTAGCTCTTTGGATCCTATGGATGGTTTTTCAATTCTCTCCTCTTCTTTGGAATCAAGATCAAGCGTCTGACTAAGATTTTGGATATATTTTTGTCTGTATTTCAACCCGCATCTTGGATTGTGGCTATATTCTAGTTATATATGTGCATCATGATGGTTTGTCCAGCATGGGAGTTGGTGGGTGGTTTTCAATTTTGTAAACTTGGGTTCTGTTTAGCTATTTTGGTTGGGTTTCATACACAACTTTTCCATCCCGTTCTTCCTATCAGAATGGATCTATTATGTAATTTCCTTATTATTATTAATATAATTTTCAGTGACTTCGGTCACTTTTATAAAATAAAAATAAAAAATATTTATCTTCTCTAAGATTAAAAAATGCAATTTATAATTTAAATAATAATAATTAAAAAAATTACAATAACCAACCCAGATGAAATTGTAAGTAAAAAATTCAAAAAGTCATGATTTTTTAACCTATGTAACTTGAAAGACATTTTGTACTCTAATATGTTTAAATAATAAGATTTAAAGGATGAGTAGAATATGCTTCTCATAAAAAATACAAGGAAATTTAAGGAAATTTAATTGGAAACCATATTTTATTTTAAAAAAATAGCTAAAAAGGTCCTATTAGACCTTAAATCGGTTACTTTAAGTGCTAGTATGGTTTATGTCTAATTAATAAAAAAATAGAAGTGCCTAGTCAATGTTTGTGTGTATATTAAGAAAGAGTGACATTGAATTTTTAGTTTAACCATGAGAAAACCTCTAGTTTTTGTTGTTTCTATGCATATCATAGTAAAACTAAGAATTTTTTTTAATTTTTTACTTTATAGTAACAATGTTGTTGCATATGTTAGTATTTATTTAGAAAAATGTCACTCTCATGTTAATGCACTTGTATTTTTTATTATAAAAATATTTCTTCTTCATTCTGTTATCTGTTGATATAGTTTTACCTACCTATTATTTGGTAAATTGTAAACCTAAATACAAGGTAATTACAGCTAAAAAGAATCATGTTTTCAAATCAATAAAAATAGATAAAGCTTTTAGTGTCTTTTGTGTGATGATTTAATTGTGCCTAAATCGAGCTTCACTGAGGAGGCTTCTTCATCTTCCTAGCTTTCTTTAGTGTTTTCAGCTTTACCACATCACTATACTTGCACAGTGTGACAAAGATCTCTTACATAATTACATAGCATCCAACATATTGAGCCTCCAAATAAAAAAGATGCAATGCCACTTTTTCCCAAGTGCTTAATATTACAATGAAATTTTTGTAGAGACCAAGAAAAACTATCCACATAGCATCTCCCCAATGAAGATTGTTACAAGTATGCCTTTTTCTTGTCATTGATGCAAACCCCTTAATACAAAAGTAGAGTTTCGGGTCTGGAAGCCGTGATTTGGTCCAATGCATTTGTGTTTTGATCTAGATAAGTTTGTGTATAGATATTGCCTTTAGGGTTTACAAGAAACACTTACATGTATTGGTCGATGATTTTGTTGTTTCTTTTTTGGTTTGGAGTTACACGTTTAGTTTTGGTTTTGGTTTGGATTAAGCTTCATGTGATTCATAATTTTGGTCTGGTTGTATATTTTGAGTCAGACATGTGTACACATGTTATAATTTTTCTTTTGGATAACTTGGTGAAGATGGTTGTTCCAAATTAGTATATATACATATGCAGGATAGACAAAATATATGTATGTGTGTGGAATACAATAGTGAATGTGTATGCAATTTAATGTAAGGATGGTGATGTAAGTGATGTTGGTATATCAAAAGGCATTGTAATACATAGGTGATAGTTGATATAAGAGTAGTGATCCAAAGCCTTGAAGATCTAGATATTTTGGTTAGGTTAGAATTTGTGCTATAACAAAAACTATGATCAACATATAGAGATGCCTTTTTCTCACATAGTTCTTTTTCTATAAGCTGTTATACTGTAACTTGCCATATTGTAGTTAGCTTCAATGCACAAGTCTTTTTGTTGTATCTTACACCAAGTGTAGTTACCTTGGTATGCGAGTCCAGAGCAGTTAGCTCCCTTTTTGTAAAACATTTCTATATAGTGGATCATTTCTATGAGTTGGCACTCATCGTGGTTTTTCCTAGTTTGGGTTTTCCATGTATAAAATATCAGTGTTCATTTGTGAATGGTGTGAATGATTTTATGATTTTATCATTTAATACTATTTGGTGCGAGTGCTTGGAATGAACTTGTTAGATGCAAGATTGAAGTTTGAAATTTTAGTTATTGTTGATTCACCCCCCCTCTCAACATCTGGTGTGTGTTCAACAATTCATATTAGAGCTTGGTTCCTCTTGATTAAGCTTAACCGCTTGAGCTTGAACACTATTTTTGAAGAAGAACTAAATTATATGAATGCCACAGAATAAAGTGACTATGAATGTGAAGGTGTAGTAGACACAGAAGGAGAATTAAGATCCAATCTTGTAGATCTGGATGAGAGAAGATTTAAATTGAGAAAAACTGAAGACAAGATTGCATACTTGAGAAAGATGCTAGATGAAGGAATAAAGAAAATGGATGATCTTGATACAAAGTTGAATACTAAAATAGATGACTGTACTAAACTTGAGAAAGAGGTGCACAAGCTAAAGAAGGAATTGAAGGAGGCTAAGGAACAAATTGACATAGGCCTAAAGTTGAAAGGCATAAGTGAAAATTTCTTGATGTTGTACTTAGTGCTCAAAAACAAAGAAAAGACAAAAAAGGCTTAGGATATGATGAGGGCTAATTTTCTAAAGAAAAGGAAAAACTAGTGATCCTCTAGTTCAAAATTTTCAGAAATCTCCTTTGGTTTCTAATAGGTACTCTTTCAAGGCTAATTTTTTTCTTGCAATAGATATGGACATAGAGCTAGTGAATGTAGAAGTCAGATAATAAATCAACCTATTAAGATAAGATGTTATTCATGCAACAAGTTTGGACATAAATAAAAGGAGTGTAGGAATAATATCATATGGAGTGGATACATAAATACAAATATTGGACAATCATTTCATGGTATATGTTACTCCTGCAATAGATATGGGCATAAAGAATTTGAGTGCAAAAAATCTAATAGATCCGAAAGCAATGGAAGGTATATAAATCATCAGAGGAGTTTGGCTTGCTATAACTGCAACAAGATAGGGTGTATTGCAAAATATTATAGAAGCAAAACTAAGATGTCTTTCAAACCTACAAAGAATGTAGACTCTAACCCTGAGAAGGAAAAGATGAAAAAGATGTGGGTTAAGAAATCTGATTTGAAAAGATAGAGCAGAATACAAAAGTTATGTTAGCACCGACTGTTGGTGCCACTTCCTCAGAAAACTAAATTAGCTTGCTGGTCTAGGGGGAGAAATGAAAGAGTAATACTACACCCCCTCAAAATTTGGAGCAAAAGGTTAGGGAATAAATTTTCGGTGCTCTAGAGTGTTTTATGGGTGATTCAATGTTGTCAAAAAGGAGAATCAAAAAGGGAAAAAGTCATTTTTGAGAATTACACTTGTCATTAATGCCTTTGAAACTTGAAAGGAAATATGTTGAGGAGACACTTGATTATTTCAATCATTTGCAAGAACAAAGTCAAAGGAGTTATAGTTCAAAGAGGATCTTAGATTGTTGCACAAATAAAATCCTAAGTTTGCGATATGTCAATTTTGGTTATTGTTGATCCAGAGTTGAATCCTTGGCCTTTGCTAAAGCCATATCAATTTGTAGCAATGTTAAACTATAAGGATGGAGCATTTTCAAAGGTACCTGTTCACTACCTATATATAGAGGATGTGTGTGCTTACATACATGTTGAATGGAAGAGGTGAGTCATCTCAAATTTAATGACCTATGAGAAAAGGTGATTGAAGAAGATGATATAACACAGAAGAATGAATACAAAAATATTGGAGCTATTGGGTTAGACATTTGGAGAGTTTATCCTGATTGTTTTGATGAAACTGAATGGATTAGAATCATTTTGAGCCACATTCATAGTGATACAATGTACCTTGACAAACCCTATCAGATTACGAAGAATTTTCTCTGAACCCTAACCAATATATGTCAAATGGGAGGAATACCGGCTAAGTGTTATGTGAATAATGTCATCATTTCTAATCTAATAGGAGCAAAAAGTGATGGAAGGGCAATGAATGTTGAAAATATCATTAACTTTAGAGTAAATCTTGTTGCAAAATGATTGGCATACAAAATCTATTTTTAGAATCATGAAGGTACAACCATAGCTATAGCAATCCATACTACCTTCAGAATTGTGGTATGTAATGAATCCTTTGATCCATGTGAACTTGTTTTGGGAGAACTGATGAAAAATATAAATAAAACAAGGAAGAGAAAATATCCTTTCAAGTTTGGTTCATTGATGATTTGTCTAGCTTTCATGTTCTTGAATGAACTCTCCGGAAGGGACAATGTTGTATGGGAAAAGACATCTTTATTGGGAATGCAAATAAGGAATTAAGTGAGAAGATGCATGTTGGATGACAAGAGTTAATGAAGAGTTTTTGGTGGATTTTTCAAGGAGTGTCAAATGTATATGCAACAGAGATATATGTTTTCATCTAATTTGGTAAATCGATACACACTTTATGGTCAGTGGGGATAACTATTATATTATTGCAATGGAACCACATGTTGGGTGGATTCCAGAGTTTCCCTATAAATTTTATAACATGATGGATGAAGGAAACATTCTTCAAGTGATGAATTTGGACAAGGATTTTGATGAGTCTCAGTTTGAGACCATGGAAGAAATTGAAGAAACTTTGAGGAAAGAAAGATCAACAAAAACCTTAAATTAAAATGGGACTTCTAGAATTTGCAGAGAAATATGTTGATGATATGATGAATTGATAATGATCCAATCAAATACTGAGAGGGGGGGGGTGTGAATCAGTGGATAGAAAAAAACTAAACTTTCACTGAACTCAAAACCCAACTCATAAATCAATCACTGAACTAACCGGTTACAACACTGAACTAGAAACTACAACTGCACTGTCAAGTTTACCACTTGACTAGCATAACAAAATAACAGTGTAACAAATCTGAAACTCTCAAACCATTTAACCAAAACATTAAAACACTTTTCTAACATCAGTAAAAATAGTTTTCAGATCACTTCCAGTCATCTTAACATATCTAAGTGGCTTTACCAGTTAAACAAATTAACCATATCAAAACATTACTGTAAAAAGCATTCACCACTTGACACAATGATTTTGGCATGGAAACCCAAATGGGAAAAACCACAGTGGGGATGAATAGCCACAAGTATTCTGAACTCTTCTGAAGTTTTCCCTATTAGGAGCCAAGCCTTGTTAGCAGCTTTACACAAATGTCCCGTTAGGAACATATCCGGTTAAGGACCACCCGGTTAAGGGATTGACTACAATACCTTGTTAAAGGAAATACCTTATTAGGAGTAACCTCGATAGAGGATTTTAAATCCAAGCTAATGGATCACCTGGTTAGAGGATTTAGAAAACACCAAGCCTGTTAAAGCTTACCCGGTTAATGGATTTAACTATTGTAATTGTTAGAGAACAACATGGTTTTTGCTGATCTGGTAATAGCACTACTCTTCTTGATCAGATCCTATTCATGATCCTATCTGCCTTCAAACATTCTATAGATACTCCTTCTGGTTCAGCAATCAATCACACTGACACTTAACCAAAATTGCCAACACTATTACAAAACAACTCATCGACCTTATAAGAAAAACAATAGGTCGGTAACACATCACAAAATCTAAGATCTCATAGAGATTACAAACAAATTGGTTCAAACATGACTGTTGGATCATATAGAAATCACCAACACATTGTTCAAGACAACCTCGACCACTCCTTGATCACTTCTCAACGAATCCTATAACTCATCACGTGGTTTCCACTTCATGCAATGTACTCGCTCATTCCCAAGATAAAACAATTATCTCTACGTGTCAAAAACCACCTGAAACTCATCACGTGCCTCATGCATACATGGCATAGTCATCTTCAATCACCATTTGATCATAGATCAACACAACCGATTCACCAAGCTCCATCGGTTAGGGTTTAGCATATCAACAGGTAGGGTTACCAGTTGATCTCTCTGATGCAATAGTAATACTGGTTTCCATAACTTTCTCAACTACCAGTTGCAAAACAACTTCATTACCGATTACAATTGACATCAATGATAACACAATAGTTCATCAATGCAATCTTCATGAAATTCCAACATATGTGTCCTGGTCATCTTAGTTTGCATCCTTGCCATCTCCGGCTACACCTCGTATTTTAGATGTATCCAGATATATGCAGAGTGAAGGTGGCTTTGCAGAGAAAGAAAAGAAAACCTAGAAGGAAATTAAAGGTGCAGAGAAAAGTAGAAAGAATAAATGAAAGAATTGATGAGGAGGTCAAAAAGGAAAAGTTTGTGATCTATCCCAAAAGTAGAAAGACAAAATTTGAAGATACCACTGAGAAGGAGCCTTCGATAAAAAAGAAAAAAATAGGTTTTTCCTCTAGATAGGGAAAGAGAAAGCCTAAAACAAAAGAGGAGAGTTCACAGGTAGAAGTCTTAATCTTGGATAGTTTAGTTAATGCTCTAGTTGATAAATAATCTTTGAGTTATGTTTTAGAAACCTATGGTGAGTCTAAACCGATGAACAAAGCTATTGTGCAAAAGGATATAATTAGATATTTGATTTGAAAAAACCTTGAATGAAATTAAAGATGAAATCTCACAAGAGCTTTATGAATTTTTGGTAGAGAAAAGAAAAGATGCCATGACCAAAGAAACAAACTTTAGAAATGCTACAATGGATAGGGTCTATAGTCCTTTGGGAAAAGATGCTTGATTAAAGATTCAATAAGCATTGAATATTCTATTTCACTCTAAGGAGAGGGTAAATATTATCATGGGTGATGACCCTGAGGATATTTATAGAATAAGAGGCAAACAGATGATATTGTTGAAAAAAATGTAGAACAAGTCACCATCTTGTTATCTTCTCATCTAGAGAAGATCATCAAGCAAATTATTTTTGGAGAGCCTAATGGAAGCAGTGCTGCTTCGATATTCAAAGCTGATGTTCCCACAATTGAACTGGAAATTATTATGGATTTTGTAAATATTTCAAATACAAAGATTGAGAAAGTTGAGTGGAAAGAGACAGAACAAGAGTCTACAAATGTGTTTGATAACCTAGAGGATTTGAACACCGATAATGCCTTAGTTTCTTTATTAAACTCATATGGAAGTTCCTCTAAAGGAGAAAATATAGAAAATAATATTACATAGATAGAAGGAGAGGAAAGACCTAAGGAAGAGATGAAAGGAATAGAGTTTGAAAAGACTCCAGTAATTCTATCGGCTGTTGTGCTTATTATTGGAAGTTTCCCTAAGTTGCTACATGTTCTTGTTTCACATGGTAAATTAGATATTGACATATTATCTTTGCAATAGATGTTATTACTTGGTAACACTCTACTTTCTTAAGCAAGAAAGAGAAGTTTTATCTCAAGAGTTTTGGTTGAAGAGATGTTGAAAAGTTTCTCCATGAGAAACTTTCAAAAGTAAAAGTAGAATCCTAGAATCAAGAAATGCATTTGATAAGATAAAAGTTGGAGCAACAAATTTTGAAAAGTAATAGCTAAATATGAAGAACTCAAGATGTCATCGTAGAGATTGTAGTTATTGCATAACAAGTGTACAAAATCTCACACTAGACTAAAGGAAAAGATCATCTCACTTGAGGCTAGAATAGATTGTGCAATAGAAACATTTAGAGTCAATTTGTCTTGGCTGAAGCCACTAAGGGCATATACAAGAAGATTTCAGATACAAAATAAGCAATCTTAGGTATTTCAATGAATTTTGATTCCCAGACTGATGAAGATGGTACAAAAGGATGAAACTTGCACATATGAACAAGAATTCGGAGCTATGGATTGTTTAGAAATAAATAGTTAAGAAAGAATTTGATCATCTATGGGACACAATTGAGATGCATATATTCAAAATGATGAAAGTAACAAAGAATTTAAAGAAATTGTTTTCTATTATCTTGTCTCCATCAGGCTGCAAGGAAGATAAAAAATGTATTTTAGAAACGGAGAGACATATCGGAGTGCTTGATTTAGTTGATATAGATTGGAATGTTGTTTTTGTTGGCAACAATGCAACAAACTGAGAGGCAGGGTGAATCAATTTGAACTAAAACTTACTACAACTTAAACCACAAAACAAAAGCATGAAACAACACCACATCAATAACACACATAAGACCAAGATTTTTGAAGTGGAAAATCTGGTTAAGAGAAAAAACACTGTGGGAACCTACCCACAATGAGATAATACCCTATTAGGAGAAAATGTGAATATTACAATGAGAATGCACATGCATTCAGACACATTGCCTAGAGCTCACTACTCAAAATAAGAAACCCATAAAGGCTACAACCTTAAGGGAAGGCTCACTACTTTACAGGAAGTCTCATTGACTTACAAAAACATTTAGACTACAATCTAGATCAAATGAACTGTGAAAATAACATCTCCATATGCTTGAGTACAGTTCTGATTAAGCACACAATTTTCTCTACAACACTTCTCTTTTCCTTCACACTTCCGAAAGATCAAATCACTTGTTCACACATCCAATTCAATTCTTCACTCACATACACAATGCAAACACTCACAAACATATATCTTACATGATTATTACATATATTTATACAAGACATCAACCTCTATTTCAAGGTCGGCTAAACCATCAATGAAAATTACTAAATAATATCCTCACATGCTACAACAATACATGCGGACCAAAACAATGTTGGCTAAGACATAGTCTGGACCCAAATCAATATTGCAAATATGCAACACCTCCAAAAATTATTCCTTGATCATTCACAACACACTACAATTATCAAGAATATCGCATAACACAAAGAACATCACCAGACAAGGAAAATCTTCAAGAATGCGCACAATAATCAATGCAGAACACCAATATGCATAGAACATGATCTAGAGACATTTACAAGCAACGTGAATTTCATCACAACAACCACAACAACTGGATTACCTGAATCATCATCATTTCTCTACCAGAGCATAAGAACATTAACATAACTGATTGCTAAATTGAATGATTTGCTTGAGGACCTCCAAATTATGAATCAATCGAACTAAGGATACACATCAACATCTAGAACATAGCCCACACATCCGCAACCAAAGATATAGCACTTCTGGAGAAATATGGAGCACAAACCAAGATACCGAATAACATGAACAATTGCATAACATCCTCACCAATGGATCTCATAACTCGATCAAATAATCATGTGGACTTTTGCAAATGGGATTGAACCATCTACATACAATATATTAGAAACCCTTTAAATTGCATCAGCTCATCTGCAATACACAGGCTAAACCAACTCATCCAATCAAACTGCAACACTGGAATACACAGAAAACTGTCCAACAATCTCCTCATCAACAATCTCCACATATGTTGACATCAATGACAATATATCAGCCAATATCCAACAATCTCCCCCTTTGGCATTGATGACAACATATGAATGTGAAAAACAATCAATGCAAAGAAATAAATCAACTCTCAACAATATCCCCCTTTGACAAAAAATTTAAATCTCAAAATTCTCTACTCTCTTATAGAGTTTTTCACATGCTTCTCTCCCCCTTCGACATTAATGAAAAAGGCTTAGGAATCAAGCTTCTCTCCCCCTTTGAATTAGCTTCACAAATCTGTACATCTGAACCACCAATATTGACACTGACTACTCGCCCGAAGTAGCAGCCTCATTCACCAATCCAGAGCATAAAATACCTCTATGAAATTCACTGGACTGATGTTGTTGGTATTTTGGATATGTTGATTTGGTTTTGTCATTGATGTCAACACTTATCAACTCTGGCACTTGGAGAATTGGCAATGTTCACCGACAAGCAAGTGACTTATGCACAATCACCAGTATCTAGTACATGGACAGGATATATTGTTCACTGGCACTTGGAATGACATGGAAAACACTTGGTTATGTTGAAGACATCGTTTGGACAATTTGTCTTGAAGATTTGTTCATTGGTATATTCATGTTTGTATATTTGCTGTTATTGGCAAATAGGTCTAGGATAAGCACCGACGAGCTTATCTTTTCCAGATCAGCATGACATGCTATGGAGATGATTTATTATTGTTGTAAATGCATTAAGCCAACATGTTGAATCAGATATTGCAACGGTTATTGTTTTACTTTTAAATTGTTTTTATTTTAATATCTTTTGTGAAGCCGACCTATACATTTTGGTCCTAGGCTTCAGTATATATGTAAGATCTTATTTGTAAGATTGATATGCGATTGGGAAAAGTATTGTAATAAGATATATGTGAGGATAAGAAGAGCTATACATGAAGACATCATTTGAAGGTTGAAGGAAGGTTTTTGTGAAGACATATCAGAACTGAATTGGTACTGAATGCAGCATATGAATATGCTAATTTGAGTAGTACATCATTATTGGATTTAACCATCCAATTCTAGTCAGTGTGACTCCCATTTGTGTTTGAGCAGTGAGCTCTAGGTGCTTGGCCTTTCGGCATGTCAGACCCCCTATTGTATACACATACTATTTGCAGTAGTATCATCTGATTGTGGGTAAGGTTTCCCACCATGGTTTTTCCCCTTACAGGGTTTCCACATACAAATATTGTTGTTATGTGTTGTAGATGTTATTGTCTTTCTGTTTTATGCATTAATCTTTACTGGTATTGCAATTAACTGATAAACTATCTACCGACATTGAGTTTGGTTTACCGCTATTAAGCATTAAGTTTGGTTAAGTTGTTTTTGGTTTAAATTTATTTGACAACTGATTCACCCCCCCACCCCCCTCTCAGTTGTCTTTGGGACCTAACAGATGCAAATCCATGCACCTTAGTTCTCATCAGGAGGAGAAATTACCCCTAACTTCTCTTTGAGATACTCAAAAGTATCTTTAGGCAAAGGCTTTTTTTTTTTTTTTAAAAATAATGCCTGGTAAACTTTTTAACATGACCGGTGACGTTGGCATGACACGCCCTCTGGCTCCACGTGAAATGCTTTTGACCCAGAGCTAAGGTTCGATGAGGCCACAGCCAGGGGACCTCAGCGCCACATTTCACTTGTTCAAACCTGCGAGCACAATGGCCCAGTGAAGACACAAGGCTTGCGAGCACAATGGCCCAATAGGGATTTGAACCTTGGTGGTCACTTCACCAACGGAGTGTTTTAACTGTGAAACTACATGTCCAAAGACACTTTAGGCAAAGGCTTCATAAATATATCTATAATCTATTCCTTTGTAGATACATACTCCAATCTAACTTCTTTCTCATTCACTTTCTCTCTCAAGAAATGAAACTTAATTGATGTATGATTTGTCTTGGAATGTAACACCAGATTCTTTGAAATATTGATAGCACTTGAATTGTCACAATAGATAGAAATAGGTTCATCATAAATAACTCCTATATCCTTCAACATCTGCTTCATCCAAATTACCTAAGTACAATTGCTAGCAGCAGTAATGTATTCAACTTCTTTAGTAGATAAGGAAATAACATTATGCTTCTTACTTAATCAAGAGACCAATTTCTTTCCCAAAAATAATGCACCACCTGTAGTACTTTTCCGATCATCAACATCACTTGTCCAATCAAAATTTGTAAAAGAACTCAAAGTAACATCATGATTATTAGAATACCACAAACCAAAATCAACCATCCCTTTCAAATATCTGAATATCCTCTTTATAGTAGTAACATGAGATTCCTTAGGATCAGCTTGAAATCTAGTAACATGACACACAACATTCATTATACTAGGTTTAGTTTGAGTTAAATACAACAAACCATGAATCATAGATCTATATCTAGTCTAATTAACTTTCAGAGAGTCATCATCCTTTGTCAGCTTACATTTGATCACCATAGGTGTACCAATAGGTTTAGAGTCTTCAAAACCAAATTTCTTCAACAATTCCTTCACATATTTAGATTGAGATATAAAAATACCTTTATCCAACCGAGTAATTTGCAATCCCAGAAAGAATTTCATTTCACCAATTATAGACATTTCAAATTCATTCTGCATCTCTTCAACAAATCTTTGACATAGGCAATCATTTCATCCAAAGATAATGTCCAGGGATAACTTTAAGAAACCCCCCTGGGTAAAGGTGTAAAATCTTGGTGAATCTTTCAATATTTTGGGGGAAAATATTAATTTTTTGGGCAATTATTTTTTTAATAGGGAAAAAATATTAAATTTCGTTAGCAAATTTTTCTCAGTTGCATAAGAATTGTATGAAATTTAAGGTGAATTTTCATTCTTTTTGGGAAAAAAAAATAATTTTATTGGCAAATCTTTTTCTTTTGCATGTTTTTTTTGAAAAATTAAGGCTAATATTTTGCTATTTTGGGGGAAAAATTATAATTACATTGGAGATTTGTTCATATTGCATGAAAAATGTGGAAAAATTAAGGTGAATCATTCATTATTTTTGGGGGAAAATAATAGTTAAGGCTAATATTCCATTACTAATTGGAGAAAAAAACTAATATAGCAAACACATCACATCTTAGTTGTAAGTAACCTGCATATCTGTATGAAATCTTTTAGAAAGTAGCTTTTTGGGACATATGAAATCTTGATCAAGGATCTTTTTCTATCCTTTTGCATAGAAAACTCAAAGCACTACGTGTGTCAAAGGAAGAAAAATATGAAAGATAGCACAAATTTAATATTCAATGAGAAGCCACCAGTATTAATTTGTGTTGAGGTTCGTGAGTCATGTATAGGTGTCAGGACTATTGGAATGAAAGCTTTCTTGTGGAATGAGATAAAAGTACATCTCACGCAAATTAATACAATATGTGGAATAATCCAAAGTATAGACCTGACGGTGAATTGCCACCACTTCACAAATCGAGAAATAGGGTCATTATTCGCATGCTGCATTTCAAAATGTAGAAGATAGACATTTTATAGAGATAAGTTTTTAGGAAGTGTTGTTGCCTTGCTTGTAGAGGTTTCAAAATAAAGTGCATAGAAGCTACATCTAGATTCTAGCACAAGGAGATATGGATGAAGGTTTGCAGATGCCATGCATTAAACCAAATTGATGACTTACCTTGTAGTTAGAGGGTTATTAAAATAGCCAAAGATAACCAAAGGGTTATTAAAAGGCTCGAGTGCAACTGCAGGCTTCGTCTGTAGTTGCAAATAATTTTGGTCTCTCTGGCAACCACCATGTCTCCCTTATAATGGGTAGAATGCAGAGAGAAAGATGGGTGAAGACACATGAGATGCGGTTTTGGAGTCAAGAATCCCTGCTTGATCAAAACTCTCAAAGTTCTCCCCTACCAGGAAATGCAATGAGAATCTTGTATCTTGGTATTATCTACATCAATAACCACAAATGCATGATAGTGGCATGCCTCATAAGGTAGTTCACATTCATGGAAGCTTTTTGTGTCTCTAAACCAAAGCTTTCATGAATACTGGTTTGGAGGTTTTACGATATTGCATTGTTGTAATACACGTTACACATTCTTGTAAAATGCCAGTAGCTTGTTGCATTCCTTATGATTAGAAAAGGAATATCAAGGCCGCAAAGAAGGATTATATAATTTTCTCATCTCCGAGGAGAGTAGAACAAGAAATGGGGCTTTGTCTTGTCTAGTGTGTAGGATGGTTTCATGGTGAAAGAATATACACTTTCTTTCAATAGTTTTTCAATTAGTTCATGAATACACTACTATAATTATTATTGTTGCTAGCATTGTCTTTATTTGTACTTTCAATTATTACATGAGTGGTGAAGAATAATATTAAGGATATTTTGATTTGTCTTGGAAATTTCATTGTCAATGTTTGACTGCGTAGTGTGAATGTGGATTTCCTTCAAGGAAGGATTTACATTCTATTTGCAAGTTACTCTAAGTCTGGAGTAATGTAATGGATCTATAAGAATAATTTGTGCAACTACACATGAAGTTGTGTTAACACTAGGCGTTAATACTCAAGTGACTCACTATTATGAAATTATCTACTTCTTGGGTTTGCATTCTTGATCTCATATTCAACTTTGAGATCTGTTTCAGAAATACATAAAAATCGAAGTGAAATTTCCTTTGTTTTAGAAATACATCAAAATCAAAGTCCAATTAAATGTAAAATAATTAAGGCATATCTTTCACAGTTTTTTTGGAAAATAACCCATATAGAAAGAGTACTGCATATCCATTGGAATTAGAAACATACTTTTTAGCACTATTAAATATTCATCTCAGATTCTAAGTGATCTTTTCGCATAGAAAACACTCCAATCAGAAGACTTTATGCTTGTCATTTTGATGAAGAGTTGCATTGGTACGGATGTTAGCTTGTTCTTCAAGAAAATATGGAATTGGCGGTTAAATGATTATAGCAGACTGATGAGTTTTGATCCTTTCATTAGGTGGCATGAAGAGTTGCTTGTCAGCATGAAGAGTTCTAATTCTTTGAAAAGGCAAAAAGGTGAAAACGAATATTTAGAACTTCTAAATTTAGAGCTTCGAGGTTTTTCAGAAATCGGTAGCAGTTGAGTTGATCAAGGAGCACTATAAATATTTCCCTCTACACTTGTTCAAGAATAGTATCAGAAATGGAATGCCCATATGTAGATATATCATGTGTTCATAAGATATAGGTTTAGTGATACCAGGTGGAGAATATTGTAGGAAGGTTGTGTTTATAGAAGCACAATAGATTGGTTTGTAGCTAAAGGGACTTTCAAATCGGAGGAGGTAGCTAAAGGGATTTTCAAAGGCCATCTATAATTGTTGATGGCCTTTCCCTGGCGGCCTACATTTGGACCCTCGTCTCTTGAAGCCTAAGAGCGAGAGAGAGCAGGGAGGAGAAAAATGAGGATAGGGAAGAGTCAACTCTAGAAAAGAGCCTGTTTAGTTAAAATTGATAACTAAAGTCAGACCCCTGTTTTGATTATAATACCTATCTCTAGAGATCATCCGCTAGTTTTTGTGGAGCTCATCCAATAGTTTTTATAGCTAGAATCTTGCATCCGTAAAACTCCTCTAGTTTTTATAGTTAGAATCTTGCATCCATAAAGTTATCAACAATGTGATAGTGGCGCAACTCAAGCAGTTGAATTTCAATAGTATTTGATTCTTCACCGTGGTCCATGATAGTTTCATGATAGTTTTAGTCATATAGTTTGATAAGTTATCCTGTTCTATTTTAGGTTTCATATTGGGAATATATCATTTCCATGCGTATAAAACAAACATATGTCAAATGAGAACATGGCAGTTGTATACAACCCAAAGCTTGTTGCATTCCTTACTCTTATAAAAGGAATTCCAAGGTTGTAATTAAGAGAGTTTTTTGGAGGGAATCTTGGTCTCTTTGGAAAAGGGTATAGTAGTAGTGTCTAAGTTAGAATGTGGAGTCTTCCACAGTGAAGAATGTATATACTCCTTCAGCATTTAATTAGTTTATGATCAGTCATGACAATTACTACAGATATAGTCTCTACTTCTAGAATGTACTTCTTGATCTCACATGAATAATAATATCAATGCTTTTGTTCTTTGTCTTTGCAAATCTCTTGTGAAAGTGAATTTTGTTTGTAGGTTTATGTACTTGTATCAAAAATTAGAAAAATAAAAAAAGAAGATACATATACTATTCATATATATCGCACAAGGCAACTTAATAACTTATGGTAAGTGTGCATTTAATGAGACATTTATGCTAAAGCTGATCGAATGCCTTTAAATTAGGCATTGAGGTATTATTGTATTTTCACATTACATGTTCGAGTTGGAAACACTGAGGTGGGAGTGATGGACACACAAATTATGCTTAGGGCAACGAAACCACAAGCAACGTTTGCAGGTGAAGTCACTGATAAACAGTTAGGGGGTGTCTTGGTGAATGACCACTTGTACATAATGCATGCAGTCAAGATAGTGCTAGGGCTAGAGTTTCTAATGGCATATCACAGGCATAGGGTCAGTTCGGACATTTTGGCATTTTTTCTTGCTATGCTGTTATATGTCAGGGTTTCCAAAAAGTGGGCAAAAAAACTCACCTAGATGGTGTTCGAGAATGCATATTTGCGCAACATTGATGTGGTCATTGGCAATATGGATGAGAACCTTCTCATTCCCCTCCCACAAAACTATTACATTGGAAGGGTTTTTAAATTTTTGATTGTGCAAACACCAGATGTGCAGTTGTTGTGGGCATGAAGGAGTGATATACTATGCATTATCGATTTCCTCATGTATGTAGCCAAAATCAAGGAACATGAGGAGGACGATTGGCATTGGGACTACCTGACCATTGAAGGGTTTGTAGATGAAGATGAAATTGATGAGGAGAATACGACTGGGATTGTAGGGGCACTGGAGCTGGGGAGTGGAGAGGAATGGATTGAGGATGACAAACACGGTGTGGAGGAAATTGCAATAGGTGAAGCTCATGCTAACTACAAACAGGATTGCCTGCTTATCTTACAAGCCAAGAAAGTCAGGGAGGAACATGAAGCTGCAGAGGCGGAAAGTCAGACTAGGATTGTCTTGTAGCCTTGAAGCATGGTAAAGATGCTTCATTCTGTTTTGATGCTTGAATTTTGAATTGTGGGTTATGGGTGATCATTAGAAATGCTACCAAGAATGTATTTTCGGCTACAAGCCAAATACTGTTGTATCTTTTTTTTTAATCTTAATATAATGGGTGCTGGCCCTACCCAGCTATTCACTTATCAAAAACAATTGTTTGAATGATTTATTTTGGCGAATCTTTCATTATTTTGGGGATATTTATTATAATGGGTGTTGGCCTTGCGCAACTATTTACTACTAGGGTTTATCAAATTGTCACTTTCTGGACCTACCAGTAGGTAATATGATATTTTATTGATTTTGATGTAGGAGCATCCCTGGTCGATGAGAAATCTTGCACCAATCAAAAATATTTCCTCTTAGTTCTGTTCTTGTCTAGTTCTTTTTGCAATTTTATGTGTTCTTACCGGTTGGTACCGACAGTTGCTTTATTTTCGTGGAATACCTTATTTTCGATATCCATTCGTTCATGTGCTTGATTCCATATTTTCTATTCATTTGGGTTCTTTTCTGGTCATTTATCACTTCTGGTTGACTGTTTTTGGGTTCCTGGGATAATTCTTGTGCTTACCAGTTGGTTTTCCTTCATTTCCAGCACGATTCTTGGCATGTGGATCTACTTTGGGTCTTGTCCAATGTTCTTTGGTGTGTGGCTAACCTTTCTGCTGAACCACACTTTGTGGTTGTTTTTTCAGAAAAAATTCTTTAATTCTTAGGGTTGACCTAGTTACACGTTTCACTTTCCTGCATTGGTAAATGTAATCTTATGAGGTTGACCCGGATATGTTTTGTTGGGCATAAATATGATATTATGTAATCATTTGTAGGGGCAGAGGAAGTAGAATTGAGAATAAGGATTGAGATTCGCATTTTGTGATGCAGTTGATTCTTAGAGTCCTAGTTGGATTATATCTGGCTGATAACCTGCATGTAACTGGTTAACTACACGATGTTCTTTGATGATTATATGATGATAACTATATGGTTGCCAAAAGTTCTAAAGCAATAATATGATCTGTTTATGTAGTCTTGTTATGTTTTCTTGTTGCTTTCATTGTGTTACTCTTGCTGCATAAGTCAGCTGATTCTCTTTGAGGGTTTTACCAGTTATGGCTGCAACAAGTGGTATCGGAGCTGGTTATGAACTGGCTAGTGGAAGGATTGTTTGTGAACATTGAGGCATTCCTTTGGGTGGATAGATCATCAATTGGAAGAAGTTTGCGCGTGTATTCAATAGATTGCCGAGGGGAGGCAATTGAAACTAGTAGTCAGATCACCAAGTTGAGACAGTTCACCAGAGTGGAAGAGGAGATGCCACCTAGAAGGAAAAACCCTTGGAGGGTAGAGCAGATGATGGAAGACTTTAGGAATGAAATCCAAAATGCTTTGAATGGTTTGCAGAGAAATCCCAAGTCAAAGGATGAGTATGAGGAAGCAGGTAAAGATATTGAAGAAGTTGAAGGGCGAGAAGATGAAAGAGAGGAAAGAGTCCTGAGAGCAGTGGCACAAGCAAGTAAAGTTCATAAAGATGAATTTTCTAAATTTTCTAGAACACCGAACCCAGAGGATCTAATCGATTAGATCAGAGAGTTGGAGGTCTACTTTGATTTTGAGGATGTCAAGGACCCACAGAGAGTTTGGTTGGCATAGACTAAGTTGAAAGGGAATGCTTCCTTATGGTGGAAAGAATTGTAGAAAGATAGAGTAGAGAATGTTGAATTGAAGATCACTTGGTGGAGACAAATGGTTGTAAGACTGAAAGCCAAGTTCATATCGGGAGACTATGAATTGGAGTTATTCAAGAAGTTGTAGAACCTAAAATAGAGAAACATGACTATGAAGGAACACACTGAGGAATTCTACAAGGTGCTTATTAGATCTGGACATAGAGAGATGGATAGAGAAAAGGTGGTGAGGTACATCAATGGAATTGCATTTAACATTCAAGATGAGATGAGTATGTTGAGGGTTTCCACAGTTGAAGAAGCTTATCAATATGATTTGAAGGCTCAAGAGAAGCTAAGAAGAAGACAACTGAATAGAGGGAAGGAGAAATTCAAAGGACAGATGAGTGACAATATGAAGAAACTGGTTGAGGAAGATGAATCAAAACCTAAGTGGAGTAAAGAACCGAAAAAGAGGAAAGGCACTGGCAGTACCGATAGAGAATTTCCTGGGAAATGTTTCAAGTGTGGAGAAACTAGACATGGATTCTATGAATGTAAGCAGTGAATGACAAGAAGTTGTGTGGCAAATGAGGAACTGGAAGGTTAAGGTACCAGATCTGACTATGCACCAGAGCAAGGAGAATCCCTTATGTTTAGAAGAAAGGATATTGGATCTACTCAGAAGAAGATTCTTTTTTGGACTATGTGTAAATTAGGTGGTAAGTGTTGCAAGGTTATTGCAGATTGTGGAAGTACTAACAATTTTATATCTGAGGAGATGGTTGTGAAGCTTGGATTGAAGAGGCTTTAGCATCCTTGTCCTTATGAGGTGAGTTGGTTACAATAGGATCAAAAGATAGAAATAAAGGAACAATGTTTGGTGAATTTTAATATTGGACCTTTTAGGGTTGAGGTTTTGTGTGATGTTGTATCTATGAGTGCTTGTCATGTCTTATTGGGAAAACCTTAGAAGTTTGATAGAGGATATATTTATGACTATAGAAGAAACCTAGTCACTATTGAGAAGGATGGGAAGAAGTTCACATTGATTTCTTTGAAGGAGAAAGAGAAGGAAGTGAAGAATCTGAGTCTTGAGAAAAGTTGCAGTACTGAGAAACTAGTGGTAGAGGTTATACCAGAAGGTTTGAAGAAATATCTGATTGTAGAGGTTATACCGGAATATTTGAAGAAAGATTTGATAGAACCAGTTGTAGAGGTTTTACTAGAGGGTGACATGAGTTTGCAAAAGGATCTGACAGATGAGTCGGATGGACAGATGGAACCGAATGACAGAGAGCTTATGGTGACAAACTAGATGAAGTCTTGTGGTATAAACAAATTAGAGTTGTAGTAGAAAGAGAGCAGTAAACAGAGACAATGTGTAGATCTAAAGAAAAGGAAGAGAGACAAAGAGACTCAGAGGTTAGAGAAGCCAGTTGAGGTACCAGAGGAGCTAAAGAAAAGGTTGGCAGATAAAGAAGATGTTTGGATCATAAATGAGCATGGGGTCTTTATTCTGAATGCTTTTAGATGTTCATGAGTTTCCGCTCATGGAACATCTTTTTCTACCTAGGTTGTCTGATGCAGGAGCATCCCCAATTGATGAGTAATCTTGCATTAAAGTTTGCAAGGCCCTCTTCACCTTGTCCACATCCTCTTCAAAATATAATCCCCATGCAATAATAAGGGAATAGATTTCTATATGAGTCCTATATCTATGACTAATATGGACAATCTCCTCTCATAACAAGAGCTGAACCGCATCCACAAGCCTTTCATCCTTGAACAGGAATAGGCCCTCAATATCTTATCCGACACTTTTCCCATAAAGGGCACCAATTTCTTCTTCATTTTGAATGTGAAAGTGACTTCCATGTTCCATCCACAATAGTGTTGACAACCCTTCAATTCAATAGTACCCCCTAGTCTCTGCAACACACTTTCTCAAAGAATTCTTAAACATGTTTAATAGAGATGGCCTCCAGAAATAAATAAATAATCAATACTCGTCACATCCTACTCTGTCGTCGAGAGCCAAGTTCATGAATGCTCTGCCATCAATGTGTTGTTTGAGCTTTGTTATACAATCAATCCACATGATTCGACATTAATTCCTCCTCTATAAGTGCGAATGAAGCACTTTTTGATTTTTAATTTATTCATTACTTGGATTTAAATACTAGATTAATTTAATCACTTGTAATATTAAACTACATTAAATTTTTATCTTTAATTTTCTTTCGGCTATCCATATAATGAGTTGCAAGTGCTAGTTAACCATAAGTCTATAATTACTTAATCAATCAACTTAATGACCATTGGATGATCACAAATCAATGACATAAGCTTTATTTTGGCCTGAAGTTCTGAAGGACAAAGGTTTCTTCAAAATTTGTTGGAATAGAGATAGGTTTGAGCATTGTATAATTAACTATTATAAATTGTATAGTTAATTAACAAGGAGGATAGATTGGGCTAACCCTTTTTGACGTGTCCTTTGACCTCCATCATGCATAATCTTATTGGTCAGCTTAAGAAGAGCCCGACGTCAGCAGGGCCCATGTGCCATGTGTGCGGCGAGGCTGCAGAGTTAAGGTGAAAGAGCAAATTGATCTAAATGCACAGTCGCGCAAAGATCTAGACCGTTGATATCAAAGGAAGTGCGCAATGGGATAAAATATGAAAGTTATTAATTTAAACTTTTATTACATTTATATTGTGAGTGTGATTCTCACCATGGTTTTTCCCACACTGGGTTTTCTAGGTAAAAATAATGGTTTTCATGTGTTTGGTGTTTTTTGTTTCATCTTGCATTGATGTTTAATTTGTTAATGATAATTGATAAGTACTTGTGATTAAATAAGTTTAGGATTTGGTTTAGACTAATTCACCCCCCTCTCAATCTTGTGGTGTTTTTAACATAAATGTTAGGTCATAATCTATAACATCATATTCACAAGCACATGGATTAAAATTATTACATATAGGCATCATAAATACATCCATAATCATCTATAACATCATAGTATAATATATATATGTAACTATCACATAATAGGTACATACATCTATGTATGCTAAATATTGACCTATTTGTGAACCCTAAAGATCCAACCACTAACCCTAGATCTACAAACTAATTCAATAATTAATCAATAGAGAACTAAAAATACATGCAAATAAAATGAAATAAACAAAGTATAAATTTATTCATTACTTAGATTTAAATATTAAATTAATCAATCAACTTAATGACCATTGGATGATCGCAGATCAATGACATAAGCTCCATTTTGGCCTGAAGTTATGAAGGACAAAGGTTTCTTCAAAAAATCGTCGGAATAGAGACAGGTCTGAGTATTGCCTAATAATTAATTAACTATTATAAATTGTATTCTTAATTAACTCTAAGTCTATACTTAATTAATTTCAATCGACAACATAAGTTGTATTCCAGCCGAAGCTGTGAAGGACACATGTTTCTTTAAAAAGTCCTCAGAATAGACTTAGAGACACGTGTGAACACTGTCAGGAATGAAAGGTTTTAATAAATGAATGTTTTTAATAAAAGAAAGAAAGAAAAAGAAATGGATTTTAACCATGATTTTTCCCTTTAAGGGAGATATTGAAATTAAGGGAGATAGGTGTCGTGGAGGGTGGAGATTCATCTCCTCTTCCAAGGTAGGGGATTGGTTAGCATCAACCATCCATAGTTGTTTTCCCTGGAGGATATGCTCTGGTTCAGACTTGAGATATGATGTGGAAATGGGAGGATCGTTTGGAGAATAGGATTGGTGGATGTCAGGCAGAGATGATCGATAATGCGTAGGAGTTGGATAGGGGATTTAGTTAAATGAGGAATATTAGTACCACTATAGCCTTTACTGGTTTTGTTAGTTGTATCACGAAGTTGATTATGGGCAATTTGGAAGGGACATCTCATGGGTCTAGAACAGAGGTTTAGAGTACATTTTCCTTTCCCAGTGCTATCCATGGAAGAATCCAGAAGGAGCTGGGCTATAAATGGGAGGGAAGATGAATCCAAAAGTTATCTAGATTGATTGGGAGAGCCACGTTGGAGGCAAACATCAGGAAGCTTGTTGTAGAGGAAAGGATTCATCACATTGGAAGCATGGTTCATCATTTCAGGGTGAGTTGTATGTGCAAAGATCAAACTCTATGAATGTAATGCAAATGGTTATTCCATACAGATGAAAGAGTGTTTGTCACGGTAAAGAGCTTAGTTGAATCATGCTTGGTGTAGGCAAGCATTGATGTGATGGATTTGTGTATGAGGCTGTAATTAGCCCACTAGTAGATGTTCTGGATTCCAGGGAGGTGTGCATCTAGAGGATTGATGGGTTCATTTGGGTAGTTGATGGGCATGCAGTAGCCAATGCCATTTTGGAGGAGGCTGACTTGGGGCCTAGTGTGTTTTGCACCTTTTTCAACCCAAACAACTATGTTTCATCGGACTCCGAGGATGATCTGGAGGAGGATGGGTTTATTGGGTATGAGGAGGAGGACGAGGAGGTTGTTAAGCATAAGGCAGAAAAGATACACAAAAGATCGTTCATTTAAGAAGCTTAGGAGGTTTATCTGGTAGGAGTGACAAAAATTAACTTGGCTCCGTTTGAGAGGATGATTGATAGGAGGGATAATTGGATCTCAAAGGCTTCCACTGGAGCTATGATGGAAATTGGAGAGAAGTTGGCCATCATTCTGCAATATATCTAGGGAGGATGAGGATATGTGTTTTTCTATGTTTTGGGAGGGGGTGGTCTCTAGCATAGGAGGGTCTATTAATAATGGAGGTCGGATGTAATGGGTAGCGTGTTAGAAAAATATGATGTTAATCTCTATGAAACTTGGTTTTCTTTTAATATAGGGAGAAAGAAAGTTGTTTCAAATTCAATTTTTTGGGTAAGTTCCTAAGAGAAATACAGAATGAACTCAACAATGCAAACAGATAGAGATGAATTCAGAATAATATTATAACACTTCAAAAATATGATCAGGTACCTTTAGGTCACTAGAAGTCGCCAATGCAGTCAGCAACAATGGTTGTTCCTGGTCTGAAACTTCGCTAGTGATTCGAATTGAGATCTTAAAACCGACCAATTTGTGTAGAGATCAATTTGATCTTTGGCTGTATTTATACCAGTTCTTATTTGGTGAATTCGGCACGAATTTTTTATGGTCTACAAATATTTGGTGAATCATACTTAAGTATAACACGTCTTATGTAATTTTCAAGGTGATTATGGGTCATCCAATTAATTGAAAATTATAATAGAGTAGGCAAAAATTGGGGTGAATTGAGACACACTTTGGCAAAATGTCAGGCGAATTATGATCGTCTATTAAGACAACCTCGGAAAGTGTACGCAAAAAAATTGAATTTACTGTGTGGAAAATGTAGATTCTATTGGGAAAATATTAATAGAGATACAATTAATTACATAAAAAAATGGGCGATTGGGACGTGCATTTGATGAATATTTATAAAGTCTAGGCGACATGTCCACCCCTGATCAGTCCAATATATTCGCCATTTTCTAGGTCGTCGATGTGAAATATTCGCCATTGGTGAATATTCACCCCTAAAGTAAACTCTGAATGTCATCAACAAAAACTTCAACAATCAAGATATTATTATGACCAATATTGAAGTAAATATTACTATTAGTAGTACCTTTCTTGAATCCAAGCTTCATCAAATACTTATACAATCTGACATACCAGGCTCTAGAGGCTTGCTTCAATCCATGCAATGCTTTCTTCAATAGGAAAACTATGTCATTTTCATCCATCAGCTGAAATCCATCTGGTTGCTAAATGTAGACTTCTTCTTCCAATTCTCCATTAAGAAAAGATGATTTGACATCCATTTGATAAACCTTGAAATCTTTGTGAGCAACATAGGCAATAAATAATCTAACAACTTCAATTCTAGCCATTGGAGCGAAAGTCTTCTCATAGTCAATTCCTTCCATTTGTGAATAACCTTTACAAACAAGTCTAGCTTTATTTCAGATAACTTCACCCTGTTCATTCAACTTATTCCAGAATAGCCATTCAGTTCCAATTACATTTTTATTCTTAGGTATAGGAACAAGAATCCATGTATTATTTTTCTCAATCTGATTCAATTCTTCTTTCACAGATTTAATCCAATTTTCATCATTGCAGGCTTCATCAACATTCTTAGGCTCAATCTTAGAAATCAAACAAATTTGTTCAACAAGTTTTCTTCTAGTCATCACACCTTTGTTCTTATCTCCAATAATCTGATTTTCTGGATATTCAACCTCACATACATGGGAGTTTTAGGATTCTCTTGAATTTCAGGTTCTTGAACTCTTTCTTCTGTATTTGTATTTGCAACTTCTCCTTGATTCTCTGTCTTTTCTAGATTAGCTTGAACCTAATTCTGCACTGACTTTCCTTTATCTAAACTAGCATCCTGATCATCAAAATCATATCCACAAGATCTTATCTATCTCACATTACATTCATCAACCTTCACATTAGCACTTTCAACCATCTTTCTCAATCTTTTATTATAACACCAGTAGGCCTTACTTTTAGTTGAATAACCAAGAAAGATTCCTTCATCACATCTAGCATCAAACTTTCCAAGATCTTCATCTCTTTTGATATAGTATTTACTACCAAATTTTTTGAAATATCCAATAGTAGGAGCATGACCAAACCATAACTCATAAGGAGTCTTACCAGTATCACTTTTGACATTTACCCAGTTAAGAGTGTATACTGTAGTACTCGTTTCTTTTCTCCAAAATACATGCGAGACATTTCCTTCAATCATCGTGGTTGTAGAAACTTCTTGAACTTTTCTATTCTTCCTTTCTACAATACCATTTTGCTATGGAGTTATAGGAGTATATAACTACCTCTTAACTCCATTCTCTTCATAGTATGCATTAAACTCACTGGAAGTGAATTATCCACCTCTATCATATCTCAGGCACTTCAGCTTCAATCCAACCTCAGTTTCAACTCTAGCCTTAAAAATCTTGAACTTCTCCATTGCTTGAGACTTCTCCCTTAAGAAGGTAACCCACATCATCCTTGAATAGTCATCAATCAACAACATGAAATACCTGTCACCTTGCAAGATTCTCACTCTAGAAGGACCACACATATCAGTATGTAGAAGATCCAACAATTCATTAGAATTATACTATTTTCTCTTATAAGTAACTATATTCTGCTTCCCTAATTGACATTCCTTACATAGTAGATTAGAAGGATTTATTAACTTTAGTGGATCTCTCAGTGCCTAAGTAGAACTTATCTTAACCATGCAATCAAAATTTACATGACACATCCTTTTATGCCATAACCAACTTTCATCAATCTGAGCAATCAGACAACTTTTACCACTAACATTTAAGTGAAATATATTACCTTTAGTATTTGTCCCTGATGCAATCTAAGTTCCAGAGCTACTCAAGATCTCACATTTCCCATTCTTGAATTGCAAGTTATATCCCTTATCAACCATCTGAGCAACACTCAAAAGATTATTCTTTAAACCTTCAATATACAACACATCATCAGTATTATGCTTACCATCAAGAGAAATAGAACCTCTACCATAGATTACACAAGCTTTGTTATCACGAAATCTTACTATACCACCATCATACCTTTCCAAGTTCACAAATTTACTCATCACCTGTCATATGATGAGAGCAACCACTTTTAATTACCCATTAGTTTTTCTCCTCAACTTTAGCAGCTAAATCTTTCTCTTCATTAGTACAACTTGTAGAATCTTTAGTTATAGGATCATCTTCCTTGATAGTAATGAACACAAATTCATCTCCTAAATTATCCTTATCTGACACATCATCTGTCACACCTTCATCAGCAGTATAATAAAACTTCTTTTGATATTTAGGCTTATATGGATTAAATGGATTCTTAGGATTTCTATCTCTTTCTAGACACCTTTATGCAAAATGTCCTATCTTGTTACATGAAAAACATTTAAGAGGTAATTTTCCTTCATACTTATCGACACGTTTAGGAAATCTTCTGGCAATAAGTGCTTTAAGCTCCTCGAGCTCTCTTTCTTCATCTTCCATCTCTTTCATCTCTTTCTCATATCTAGATATTCTTGTAGAACTTTCTCTCAGATCATATCTCCGCTTCCCAGAAATAGTAGCTTTGAATGTAGATTCAGTCTTAGGTAGAGGGTCTCCAAACTCACTCAACTCAAAATCAACAAGCTTACCAACCGACATATCTCTTGTCACATTTTTCATAGTTTGGATCTCATCAATAGCAATAGATTTATGTTTGTAAGCGGGAGGCAAGGATCTCAGCACCTTAGCAAAAATCTTAGACTCTTCTAAAACTCCATCAACACATCTGATTCCGCACATAAGCTCATTCAATTTCTGCATAAAAGAAGTAATATTCTCATCTTCACCCATCTTCAGGTTCTCATATTTTCCTTTTAAGTTCTGCAACTTAGCAGCTTTCACATGACTATCACCTTCATGTAAGGTCTCCAATTTTACCCAGATCTCATGAGTGGTCTCAAGATCCATCACATTAGTCATCTCAGAATTTGACAAGGCACTCAACAATGCTTCTTTGGCTCTAATATTGTATTCTGCTTTAGCTCATCTGGAGTAGTAGGACCATTCTGAGGAACATTATAGACATTCTTAGTAATATTCCAATGCATCTCAGATGAACATGCATCTGGCTCTTCCAGAGAGTGTAGTTCATTCCATCAAATCTCAAACTATCCTTCTTGAAAGAAAAGGTTTTCCATCCTAGATCTCCTCAAGTGATCAATCTTCTTCTAGAGGATCTAACTTTGATACCAATTGTTGGAAACAATGAAGCAAACTGAGAGAGGGGGGGGTGAATAAGTTTGCACCAAAATTTACTACAACTTAAACTAAAAAACAGATATGATAGTTAACGGTTAAATCATGAAACAACACCACATCAATAAAACACATAAGACCAAGTGTTTTGACATGGATAACCTGATTAAGGGAAAAACCACAGTGGGAACCTACCCACAATGAGATAATACCTGGCTAGGAGTAAATGTGAATATTACATTGGGAATGTACATGCATTCATACACACTACCTAGAGCTCACTGCTCAAAATAAGAAACCCAGAAAGGCTACAACCTTAAGGGAAGGCTCACTACCTTACAGGAAGTCTCATTGACTTACAAAAACATTCAGAATACAATCCAGATCAAATGAACTATGAAAATAGCATCTCCATATGCTTGAGTATAGTTCTAGTTAAGCACACATTCTATTCTGCAACACTTCTCTTCTCCTCCACACTTCCGAAAGATCAAATCACTTGTTCACACATCCAATTTGATTCTTCACTCGCATACACAATGCATACACTCATATACATACATCTTACATGATTGTTACATATATTTATACAAGACATCAACCTCTATTTCAAGGTTTGCTAAACCCTCAATGTAAATTACAAAATAATATCCTCACATGCTACAACAATACATGCAGACCAAAACAATGTTGGCTAAGACATAGTCTGGACCCAAATCAATACCGCAAATATGTAACAACTCCAAAAATTATGCCTTGATCATTCACAACATGCTACAATCAACAAGAATGTTGCATAACATGAAGAACATCACCAAAGAAGGAAAATCTTTAGTAACATGCACAATAATCAATGTAGACCACTAATATGCATAGAAAACGATCTAGAGACAGCCACAAGAAACATGAATTGCATTACAACAACCACAACAACTCAAATTACCAGAATATCATCATTTCTTTACCGGAGCATAAGAACATCAACATAACTAACTATTAAACCAAAATATTTGCTTGTGGACCTCCAAATCATGAACCACTCGAACTAAGGATACACATGAACATCCAAAACACAACCCACACATCTGCAACTAAAGATATAGAAATTTTGGAGCAATACAAAGCACAAACCAAGATATCGAATAACATGAACAACTGCATAACATCCTCAATACTAGATCTCATAAATCAATCAAATCATCATGTGGACCTTTGCAAATTGGATTGAACCATCTACAAACAATATACCAGAAACCCTTTAAACCGCATCAGTGCATTTGCAATACACAGGCTAAACCAACTCATCCAATCAACCTGTAACACTAGAATACACAGAAAATTATCCAACAATCTCCACATATGTTGATGTCAATGACAACGTATCAAACAATATTCAACACTTCTATAGTAGGTACAGACAGTGCATGGTGGAGCCATCACTCTGGTTCTACAAGATGTTTAAACTCTTTTTGGTAGTACATTTATTTTTTGTATATATGGAATAATTTATGAGGGGGAGTCTCTATATCCTTTATCTTTGATGGAAAATGGGGTAAGAAAGGATACATTTTTGGACCGTGGTCAGTAGAGGAAGACAAAATAAAGTTTTTGATATATGGATTGGCAAGTTGTACAATAGGTATTTCCATTAATGACAAAGGGGGAGATTGTTACAAGTATGCTTTTGTCTTGTCATTGATTCCAACCCCTTGATCCAGAAGTAGAGTTTTGGGTCCGGAAGTTGTGTTTTGGTCCAATGTGTTTGTGTTTTGATTTGGATATGTTTGTGTATAGATATTTCCTTTTGGGTTTATAAGAAACACTTTTGTGTACCAATCGATGATCCCTTTTTTGGTCTAGAGTTACACGTTTGGTTTTGGATTTGGTCCAGATTAAGCTTCATGTGATTTATACTTTTGGTCCAGTTGTATAATTTGGGTCAGACATATGTACACATGTTACAGTTTTCTTTTGGCCTACTTGGTGAAGATGGTTGTTCTAGATTTGTATATATACATATGCATGATAGACAGAATATATATGTGTGTGCAACTTAATGTAAGGATGGCGATGTAATTGATGTTGGTATATCATAAGGAATTGTAATATAGAGGTGACAATTGATATAAGAGTGGTGATCCAGAGCCTTGGAGATTCAAATATTTTGGTCAAGTCAGAATGTGCTATAACAAAAACTGTGATTAGCATACAAAGATGCCTTTTCTCACACAGTTATTTTTTAGATATAAACTATAATACTGTATCTTTCCTTGTTGTAGTTAGCTTCAGTGTGCAAGTATTTTTCTTGTATCTTGCACCAAGTGTAGTTAGCCTTGGTTTGCAAGTTCGGAGTAGTTATCTCCCTTATTTAAAAACATTTCTATATAGTGGATCATTTATGTGAGTTGGCACTCACCATGGTTTTTACCAGTTTGGGTTTTCCACATATAAAATATTGGTGTTCATGTGTGAATGGTGTGAATGATTTTATGATTATATCATTTAATATTCTTTCATTTGAGTGCTTGGAATAAACTTGTTAGATGCAAGATTGAAGTTTGACATTTTAGTAATTGTTGATTCAAACCCGCCCCCCCACTCAACATTTGACATGTGTTCAATAATGTACATATGATTATGTATATAGTTACCTCATTGTATCGAAATGAGATAAGCAGATGCTGGAAGCACACTCACCATTCACCATTCTTCTTCAACTACTTGTTCATGAACATAGGAAACTTAGTTTCAAATTACTTCTTACTATGCCAATAGTCAATTTTATCTAGCATTATTTTAATCTGCAGTGATTAGTCTCTATTGTTTGTGAAAATCATGTTTATTTTCTTTATAAATTTTGCAAAGAAAAAAAAAATACAGAGTTAATATTTTATTTTTATTTTTTTTGGTCTGGAAGAGAAAAATATTTTGACTTATTATTTCTGGCTTTGTCAAACATTAGAAATCTCTCAAAGTAGTTGTTTCCAAGGGAAAAATATATTAAAATATATTATAGATTATGAGATTATCTTCAACAATGAGTCTCTCAAAGCATTAAAGACACCAAAATGCTACTTATGTGATGATGGACATCATTTACAACTGATATGCAGTTATTAATTTTAACTTGTGACACTAATGAGTTAAATGAAGTCTCACAAAGTTGATTGCTATCATCCATAGTAGGGATTGGGGAAGAACTAACATGCTCAGATAAAAGTTGCATGTAATTTTTGTATTTAAAATCTGCATCTTGTTTATCAGCTTTTGAATACACTTATGTAACTAGGTACTACAAGAACCTACAAAAGGCTAAGAAAAACAATACATAATCTTGTGCATTACCATTTAGAAAAGAATATTCACTAATGTCAATGCAGTTGTACAAAGTGTATCCACATTACATGATCCTATTTTATTTAAGTTTTTATACCCAAAACTTACGAAAACATTTCTCAATATTTTGAAATTTTCAAAAGAAACATTTCTTCAAATACTAGTAAGAAAGTAGCATGTTTCATTTTCTTTTCTTATTTATTTGGTAGAATTATCTATAGTTTAAATTATCAAGAAGTCAATGCAACTATACAAAGTGTACCCATGTTATATGTTTAAAAAAAATAAAAATTGTATCTATGTTATATGTTTTTGTTTTCTTTGAATTTTTGTATCTTATAGTCATGTCTCATATTTGAAAAATTGGATATTCAAAAAGTCTTAAAAAATATTTTTCGATGTTTTAAAAATTTGAATAGAACCAATGACTCTTTATATACTAGTAACCAAATATTAATTTTTATTTCCGATCAATTGCTTTTCTTTGAAGTAGTTTAGCTAAAATATGTAGGATGTTTTACTTGCTATTCTTATTCATTTGAGTAATTATGAATGCTAATATGTTTCTTCTTCCGTGAGCAATAGAAAAGAAAACTATCAATTGAAAATAGAAGCAGGGTTCACACAAGGAACAAGTCTTCCAAATTGTCAAGTACCCTAGTACAAGGTAAGCTTCTCGATTCATTCTCTATTGCTTATACTTAGTAGTTTGTAATTTGCATTTGTATTGCAAAATCAAATTTCAAAGGAACAACTATTTTAAAAGCGAATATTATTGTAATTTGAAATTGATGTTTAATTGTTTTCTTGAATTTCAAGAGTTACTATGATAGGATCTAGCATGTTAAAATTAAATATGCATTGGTATTAAATATAGCTAGTGCACTAAACAATCTCACAATATGGTGAAATCAAATAGGAATAATATTATATGCAGAATTAGGTAACAATAAAAAATGAACATTGTTTCGCTTGATGGTCAAATCAAATAGGAATAATATTATATGAATTTTTATTTAGGTAACAAAAAAATAAACAATGTTTTGCTTTCAATTATATTATAGCGACAGTACCAATTTTGTTAACTAGGAGAAGAAGACATCGAGTATAGAGAAAAAATTTGCAAGTAACAAACAAAGAAAATTTGCAATCATTGGCCCCATATATGTCAAAGTTTCAAGATCTCATTTGCTATTGACTAACACAACAACTGTGTATTTGTCAAACAAATGAAGAGATCAAGAAATCATCTAGACAAACAAAAAACACAAATTATTGACGTAGACAAGTGCAAGATTACATGTCAACCTCAAATTGACAACATTGACAATGTATTAAAAAAGGAAGGACTATATATAATAAGCACATTTATGTAAACTATTGGAGATTGCTTATTTGACTCATTTCCATTTCTACTCAATCATTGGTACACATCAACCCAATTGTGAAATGGAACCACTAATTACTTCTTAAGTTGCCTTGCAAGGTGAAATAGAAGCAATCAACTAATATAACGATGGACTAGATCCTCAAACTCTATATGAATTACACAAAGTATAAGACCCTAAGACATATTTTTAAAGAATGCAATTATTTGCAAAACCAACTACATCTCACTAAGAAATTGCATTATGGGGAGACATGTTATGTGTACATGGCTATCTAAGTGGCTAAAGATACAAATATGTCTTTGGTCAATGTCCATAGGAAAAAAGCACTTGCATTTCAATCATCACATACAGAATCATATTCCATCCTCTTCCATGATGCAAATCCATTTTCAGGACATCTTGAACCACTTTTAAGGTTCAAACTACAAAATCTCCAATACCAACAAACACTAACATTGCAATAACTCATTTGAAAAATCTATTATAAGAAATACAAAGGATCAAATTATCAAATGTACAAAAAAGAAAAGGTAAAAAATTATCAATAAAACTACAACACATGAATACAATGGATGAAAAATCAACTCCCAACCAACAATATCATTTCGCCAACTCAAAATAAATATTAGAAGTACTAAAGAACATCAAACAATGCAACTAATAGAACTGCAAGAAATCAAAGATACAAATATGATCTCAAATTGCGAAGATGAACAACAAATGCATAACAATTATAGATCAATGTGTACAAGTTCAAAAAAAAGAACACTATCACCAATACAAATTTTCCAAAACACAATCCTAGACACACCAAAATATGCATGTACAGTTTGTCAACTATTATGCTTCAAAAAAGACATCAAAATTTTTACAGATAAATAAAAACACACCTACAACATACTACTCAAATCCAATAATTCTATATTAACAAATTTAATTTGTCAAATATCTCATGCTACATTGAAACAATCTATGTTGCCTAAGTATGCTACACCACATAATATATGAACTAGTAAACCATTGCAATATGTACAAATTTTGTCATAACTAGAAGATTGCCTTGTTTCACTCAGAATTGTATTTTCCCAAATTTGGGAGCTAGGATACAAAAGATCTCAAATGGGATTAACGGGGTCTATTATTAATGTTCCAATTAACATGAATATTATATAAAAAGCATTGCCACAATCAGTTAGCAACACATCAACAAATTTTGTCTCTCTAAAAAGACGCTTGGAATATAAAAGTGCATTTCAAAAAGGGATGGTGCGACCAAATATCATCATGCAAGCCCTTGACCAATTAATAGAAACAACATTATACAAAATACAAAACTTTAAATTAAATAATGATTGGAAACAAGCTCTACAAAGCAATAATGAAAATGAACACAATAGAAAAATTAGTACAACTGAAATTAAGTCAGGTAGTAACATAGAACAATAAGATCCATACGAAACTTTGATAAATGGATTCACTGAATCTACATGTATACATAGAATGGAGGATAAAATCATAGAAATTGCACTTGCACAAGAGAATTACCCTATTGGAATATTTAAAGACAAATATGCTGAAGAAATGAACTTTCCCAAACTATTCTTCGATAGTCCATGTGATGACGATATTGTAAAAAGGTTCACTTTCCAAAAAATTGCATAATGGGAATTGTCAAATTCACAAAGACATTTTGCATACCACACAACCAACCTATTTTCTGAAACCATCAAAATACTTATACAACAAGTACTATCTACAATGTGGATAAGAATTTAGAAAGGTCAACTAAAAGGTAGAAAACTACTAGCAAAAGACATCAAACATAAACCAAACCTATAAAAATTTCTCTACGACAACTAGGACCGCCTACTTTTTTCCTTACTTATACTAGTGCTGAACAAAATTGGAATGCTCTAACAAACACACTTCAAGAAATATACAACTCACATCAATCAACATTACAACAACAACAATGTTACAACAAAAATCAAATAGATAAATTACAACTCATCAAAAGGAATCCAGTGACTTGTGCACGCTACTACAAACATAGAATAAATGCACTAAAAAATCTAATAAGTACATATGACTCTTTCTTTAGAAACGTATTGGACTAATTTTCTGTAACTAAATTTCAAAATCGAGGGAATGAACATGATCATTTCCTCCTATGGGTAAAAGATGCACCAATCTATGATAGACATAGCAATACAAATATTATAGAGTTTGTTGACAAGTACATTACTCGTGCAATTGAACATCTAGAGCCTAACATAGCCATACTACACAAGCATCATCATACAAAGAAATGTAGGAGATCAAGAAAAGGAGCCTGTAGATACAATTTCCCACTAACACCAATACAAAAAACTACAATTGATACTAGAACCACTAACAAAAAAGAACCAAACCATAATTTCAATCGCCAACAATATCTTTTTGAAATTGCAAACAACAAACTATGACATATCATTCAGCATCCAGATGTTCTTAAATGAACTAGCCATTACTGAAGACAAGTACACAATCCCTTTGAGGTCTACAATCCATTAACCCACTCTCTTTCTACAAAGAAATCCAGCACAAATATGGAACAATAGCTTTGCAAAAAAATCCCACAACTTTCGAAAGAAAATACAAGTGCACAAGTTGTGCTTAATTCATATGCTACATGAACGTACTATAGCTCTTACATGGCAAAGGTCGATAAGTCAATGATGCATGCATTCAAAAAAAAATGCAAAGAGAACCAACATGACAATTTTTATGCAATAAAAATGATACGAAAACTTGGAAACACCATCCTCAACTTACAAAAAATGTCATCACAAGTTGCTCACATTGTTCTATCACTTCCACTAAATTATAGCTCAAGAAAATGCATATTTATTGACACAAGATCTAACAACAACTACATATTTATATTGAAATTTGTCAAACAATTAAATAAGGAACCAGATGAGTTAGAAAACATAATTTGTAAATCTCTAATTAACTATTAAATAAAGTGACCTCAAACAATTATAAACATTTGTCTTGTAGAATTTGTCTCAATTTACAACAAAAAAGACAATAAAATTGATGCAAAAACTAACCCAAATGTTATATGATTTGTCAATATTAATAAACATATTGATTTAGGGAATCACTGTAGAGAACAATTACTACTCTAAGTACCATTCACAATAAACGAGTATACATTGAAGCACAATTTCAACACATGGGAAAGTGCCTATTTGCACCAGGAAAAAACAATTCAAATCAAAAAACATGGGGTGACATTGAAAAAGCTATTCATGAGATTAACTACGAAGACAATAACATGTTGAATATCTGGGCAATTGAGAGGGGGGTGAATTAGTTGATAATATAAAATTTTCTTTTAACCTTAATACATAGATCCAAAATAATTAATAGAATTAACAAAACATGAAAGTGAATGCAAGAAATAGATCAAACACAAGAAACACCAAAATTTATGTTGAAAACCTAAAAAGGGAAAAACCATGGAGAATGCTAATTCTCAATGTATAAACACTAGTTAAGGTGACACCAGTTAAGGTAATTTTTACAAAGGATGGATCACTGCCAAGGTTCTCATTATTGTTGGGCTCACTGCCTTGAAAGGCTCACTGTCTATTTTCTCTCTGCAGGTGGGCTCACATCCCTGAAAGGCTCACTGTCGATGAAGAAAGAAATATAAAGAGAATCGACCAAAAAAAAATAGTTTGCACCACCAGAACTGCTTCCAGTAACAATCCGCAACACTATACTCACACAACTACTAGATTCTTTCAATCTCGCATGTCTTCAACACAAAAGCTATATCTCATCTCATCAAATCATACTCCTATATATACTGTCTCCAAAAATCATAATTCTCAATGTCGACTGAGACAAAGATCTAAAATAGGTCTCTAATAAACATTCCAGTGGTGGTAAGGAATGAGAAGCAGACCATATCACACCATTCTTCATCAAACATATCAACACGCTACATACATTACCAAAGCCAGACCCAAAATGCATCTGCACATTATATAACCTTGATATCCAGTCCAAGACCTTGAGCTCCAAACCAATCCAGACCCAAAGATAATACCGAGAAACATCTTACGAGATACCAAACTCATCCAGTGAAACTAAGAAACCTCCAAGCACACAACATTGTTGGCATTGCATGAAGATTGTATTAATGAAGTATAGTGTTGTCATTGATGTCAATAGTAACCGGTAATGGAGTTGTATTGCAACCGGTAGTGATGCAATAATGCAACCGGTAGTAAAGCAGTGAATGAAACTAGTATTGGTATTTCAAGCATAGTGATCAAACCAGTAACCCTAACCAGTTCATAGGAAAAACCCTAACCGACGAAGCTTGGAGAATTGGTTGTGATGATCTTTAATTGAATGGTGATCGAAGATGAAGAAGCCACGTATGCATGATGCACATGATGAGTTTTAAAGTCATTTTAGTGGTGTGTAGATAAGCACTTATCTTGGGAATGGGAAAATGCATAGCATGAAGTGATAACCACATGATGAGTTAAAGGATTTGATGTACGGTGATCCAAGAGTGGTTGATATTGTCTTGAAAAATGTGTAGTTGATTGCTATGTAATCCAATGGTTATGATTGAACCGATATGTTTGTAATCTCTATAAGATTTGTAGGTTTTGTGATGTGTTACCAACCTATTGTATTTGTATTTAAGGTTGATGAGTTATTTATAATTGTGTTGGCAATTTGGTTAAGTGTGGTAGTGAGATTGTTTCCGAACCAGAAGGCGTGTCTAAAAAATGTTGTGAAAGCAGATAGGAGCATAAAAGGATCTAATTAAGCAAAGCAGTGCTATTACTAGATTAGCAAAGACCTTGTTGTTCTCTAACCATTACAATAGTTAAATCCCTTAACAGGGTAAGCTTTAACAGGCTTGGTATTGTTTAAATCCTCTAACCAGGTGATCCATTATCTTGGATTTGAAATCCTCTACCAAGGTTACTCCTAATAGGGTATTGCCTTTAACAGGGTATTGTAGTCAATCCCTTAACCGGTTGGTCCCTAACCGGATCTATTCTTAACAGGACATTATTGTATAAGCTTATAACAAGGCTTGGCTTCTAACAGGGCAAAATTTAGAAGAGTTTAGAATACTTGTGGCTATTCATCCCCACTATTTTTTTCCCCATTTGGGTTTCCACATGAAAAATCATTGTGTCAAGTGGTAATTGATTTTGTGGATATGTTTTTATATGGTTGATATGATTAACTGGTAAAGCCACTTAGATATGTTTAGATTACCGGAATTGATTTGAAATGAGCTATTACTAATGTTAGTAAAGTGATTTAATGTTCTGGTTAAATGGTATTTGAGTTTCAAAAATGTTACATTGTATCATTGATATTTTGGTCAACCGGTAAAGTTTGACAATGTAGTTGCAGTTTTTGTTATAGTAACTAAACTGGTTAGTTTAGCAAGTTGTTTATGAGTTAGGATTTAGTTTGGTGAAAGTTTAGTATATTTTCTATCTACTGATTCAACCCCCCCTCTCAGTAGTTGACCAAATCCATATTGTTTCATTATATTATCAATTGGTATCAGAGTATTTCAAGTCCTCTTGTGTTTAAGCCTAATTGCTTGAGGAAAAGATCTAGGAGAACATGATGAAGAAAGAAGGTCCAAAATTCAATAGGGAAAAATACAAAATATGGAGTGATAGGATGAAGTGTTAGACAGTTCAAATAACCGGAAGACAACTGAGAGGGGAGGTGGGGTGAATTAGTTGTTTTAGATTGCCAGAACTATTAGCAATTTAAACTTTAATACCAGAACCCAAAACATTAATACCGGAATAGAAGTTAAACCAATTAAGCATAAACAATAATCACAGAATAAATACCATCCACATGACACCAAGATTTGTACATGGAAAACCCGGTAAAGAGAAAAACCACAGTGGGAAGCCTACCCATAGTCAGATAATACTTCTGCAGTAAGTATGTGAATTATAATTGAGGGGCTTGCACTTGTAGGAAGGCCAACAACCTAGAGCGCATTGCTCATCACAAAATGAGCCTCACTAACTACATAGAAATCTAGACTACAATCCAGCAAAGTGTTGAACTATAAAAGATAGCATCTCCTATGCCTGAGTACAGTTCTGGTTAAGCTCAATACCAAAGGACTAAATCCTCTTACATAAACCCAATTCGATCTCCAATGATCGACAAACTCCTCTACCTGAATGATATTATATTATTCACACATTACTGTTAAGCCCAATATGGGAAGCTAATGTACTGAGAGGGGAGGGGTGAATTAGTACTTCAAATCCTTTCTTCAACAATAACTTTACTGTTAAGCATAAACCAAAAACTGTTGTAACATAATATAATGCTAAAACAAATAAATAACAATCATACATGATTCACTCCATAACACATATATTTTGGTTACACAGAAACTCTTGGTTAGAGAGAAAAACTGTGGTGGGGATGACACCCACAACTTCACTATTGCAATAATAAAGATTGCTCGGTTAGAGCTACATGTTTAGCTATTTTTGATAGCTTACCCTATTAGGAGTATCAAGATCTTTAGATCTACCTTGCTAAAGGATTTTACAACACTTAAACTAAATGTTGCACCTAGTTAAAGGCTTTACAATTTATAGACTTTGTTAGAGTCTTTTACCCTGTTAAATGTTTCTTTTACAACTCAAAATATTACAATAAAATCTTTACAAATATCTACAACTTTACATCTGAAATGTTATAGTAGATTCTATGTGCTCAAAATGAGATTACCTTGCTTATAGCATACCTTGGTAACCCATAAAATAACTCGGTAAACCTTTCTGTTTACTCTGTTCCTTAACTGTTCTCTGAAATCCTTCTCAGTGACCTTTGTATATCTGCAACAGTCATAACACTTAGTGCTTTCCCATGATTTTGCTTTTCACATATGTCTTTATTTCTTCTTTCCTGTTGATCCTCAATTCATGCTGTATAAATAGATCTCTTATGAAGGTGATTATGTTCATGCATCGATCTTACAAACAAGATTCATCGAATAAATAACCCTAGAAATTATTTCATAGGATAGATGTCCTCAAAATCATACACAATCTAGAAGTACAATTTCCTATGTGATAACAGTTCTTTGTTCCTCGATCTTGTAACACGTCTCCACACATGTGTCCAGGTTCAATGAATCTGGTAACACGTTTTCACTTGGTGTGTGTTCACTTGGTATATCATTTTTGCTGCTCAGTAGACAACTCGGTCTATACTAGACTCTGTGACTTCTATCTTCTGTAACCAACTGCTTTAGTGCTTACCGACTGAATGTTCCGGTAGTATTAACCGACTAGAGTATATAGGATGACTTTGGATATAAAACTAATGACAACTTAGTAAATAGTAACAATCTCCCCATTTGACATTAGTTTTGAAATGTTTGACAAAACTCCTTTCAAAGTCATAGCTCAAAATCTATATACTTACAAAATTTGACTAAACTGATAGTATATACAACAGTCAATAAATAGTATACTCAGATATACTCCCCTTATCAATATACTATACATAATTATGATTTTGCATGCTCGGTGATCAATGTTCTGTGTTTACTGCACTTGTTCTTTGCTCTTTTATCACTACTCGGTGTTTACTACTCCCTTGTCAAATTCAACTGTGCATTTGGACACTCTGTTCTGCTCGATATACTCCTCCTGTATACTACACTCCCCCTTTGATACTTTGATACTATACTCCCCCTTTTTGAGAAACAACAAAACTAGTTACCATTCGGTGGAGGCAACTGGTCAAAAATGGATTTATACTTTGTCCTTGCATCAGTGAGAGTGGTAGAGAGGGCATCCTTGACACTATCCATGAGTGAATTCTAAGTTGTAATGTCAGCTAGGAGTGAGATCAGACCATCTAGTGTGCTTCTCTCTAGCTGAGTGGATAAATGAGTGGCTCAGTTGATCTTCTCTTGAACACATGAAAGATGAGGAATGAATAATGTCTAAAGAGTCATTATATCCATCCTGATCTTGTTCTCTTCATTTCAAAGTTCCAACTGTTGAGCCATAAGAGTTTGCAATTTGGTGTAGAAATTCTGAATAGAATTTGGCTCGGTAGTCAATGTATTGGAGAGATTGGTGATCTCTTGTTCTATGACTTTGGTTTTATTTTTGATATCCTTAATGAATAAAGAGAATGTACAAAGCTTTTGAAACAAATAAAGAATATGCTTAAGTTGAGGGGACAACTCAACAATAAATTTGAGTAGTTTGACTTTACCGATAGCAATCGCTTTCTGTACCTCTTCAATCATTTTTGCAGCTAGCTCTTTATTCTTCAGCTTGCTGAGGTATTCAGTTGCATCTACTCTTGATGCTTCTAGTTGAGTGAGGAGTTCATCCAGTTGAATATGGATGACAACATCTTTATTCACGATAGCTTTAGGTAGCATGTCTGACAATAATGCCTTAACCTTCTGAAGTACACGGTTCTTTTTTTGAATAGCCATCTGTCTTTCCTGTTTAGCTTTGGCTTTGCATAGCTCCCCAAATTCAATGAGTGCTTGCCCTTTCAGTTTAGAAATGTCAACATTTGGAAACATAATGGGCTTAGACAGATCTATCTTGGAACTATGCCTTTTTATTTTCTTTTCTTTAGAGGAGGAGGCTTTCATAGGTTGAGCTAATACAATGGCTTGGGAGGCTTGTTTACCTCGATAGGTTGCTCGATAGAGGCAACACTTTTGTCGGTTCCTGTAGCCTCTGTTATGTCCTTTGGTGCTTCTATGCTTGGGGTCTCGGTGGCAACAGTTTCTTTGCTTGCAGGTGCTTGAGAAGTCTATTCCTCAGTGATTTGAGAAGTAGATTCTGCTTTGGTAGACTGTTGACCCCCTTTCCCTTGATCAGTATCCGTAGGATGCTTGTTGGGACTTGTTGAGTGACCGGAGGATATGACTTGACTTGTTCCAAAATTGATTCACTGGATACCAGTTTGGCATATGCATTGCCTTCTATCATTTCTTGTCCCTGATCCTCAGAAGCCATGACATCCTCATCTAATTGAATAGTTTCAGCAGGATCTTGTTCGTTGATGTCAACTATTTTAAATTCACTTTGAGGTTCACCATGAGGTTCATCATTCTTTAGTCAGAATATTTCTTTCCATTTTTCCTTAGTTTCATTCTCGACTTCAAGATAAAGACCGTTCATCATTTTCAATGCTCTCTGCTTTACTTGAAAGCTTGTCTGTGAGGTCTTTAAATGTTCTTTAATGTCATCTATCAACATTTCTAGAAAGAGATGTACCAAAACTCTTTCTCTAACCTGTTTCTCCGAGTCCATAGCATATTGCCACCTGGTGTCAATATGTGAATACAATGTTTTAGGAAGGAAATCAGTCACTTCCAATGGGACTATTTGGAATTTAAGTAGTGTACATACTATTGCTTCTTCTATTTGCCTCTTTTCATCTTCATTTCTGGAATCATATTTCACATATCTGAAAGCTCCAAATCCACCATATTGCTTCAAATTAGCACAAAAGTTATCAACACTATGTACTTCTTCCTTTTTACTCTTAACAATCTGAAATTTATTTTTGTCTTCAGATTCGGTGTCACTGGACTATTTGCTCAAAATGAGTCTCCGAGGCATTTTCTTATAAGTCCTTGTGACCTTAGGCATTGTGACATTTTTCTGCTTCTTACTCGGTGACACTGCAGATGATCTGGTATTAGGTTGCTTTGCTAGAGGAATCGGTGATATTTGTGATGAGTCACATTTCTTCCTTTTCAAAATTTTGCCTTTTGGCAACTCGGTGCTCAAAGTAATAGTAGCTTCATGAGCTTTAGATTCTTCCTCAATTGCAAGTAGTTCACTCTTGACAAGAGTAAAGAACCTTCTCCAAATTTCTCAGTTAACACTTTAATCATTTTAGTTGCTTTCCTTGTAGCCTTAGGTACTACAATGCTCATCTTAACTTTTTCTTTAACCTCTTCATAGGTTCCGTACCTGATTTATGTGGCATGCCTTGGAAGTGCAAGAAAGGCATCTATCTGTTGTTGTGAAATGTCAAAATCAATCTCATAACCCATAGGTGACAAAGATTGAGTTCTCGGTTCCACCGCATTGACATAGCAGTAGTTGGTGTCTACTTCAAAGTATATATCATCCTTGTATTTCTCCACTAACTTGGGTGGAATCCTATACCTGTTATGCATCTTTTCTTGAAACTTGCTAAAATAATCATCCATAATTTCATTGAAGTTATCACCTAGTTGTTTGATGAAGTCATTGATTTGATGGGTGATTGGTCAGTGTAGCTCCCAAACTACGTTATCGATTGATGGAAAGAATTTCTGAAAATAGAAAAACATGCATACCAAGAGTGATCCAAACTTCAGTGTGTTAGCCGAGTTGTTCTTCTTCGGCTTCCTTATGGTGTTTAGATTTTCAAACAGATTCTTCAACAACACTTCACAAAGATCAATCTTCATTTCCTTCTTCACAATTTTATATGCTAAATCAATAGCTACACATGGTACACTATTTTCCCTTGCCAATTGAAAGAAACAAGAGCCTATTACTCTAATGGAAAACTTTAGCTCTGCATCTATGACATTATTCAGTTTTAGACCTCTGCAATTGGATTCAACTCCGGTTAAAGTGATCAATTCCTTCTGTGAAATCATTTTCTGAGCTTGGGCATGGTCATAAATAGGGTATCCGGTTATCAAGTGAATGATTTCATTGGTGATTTTGAATGGTTGCTCCTCTAACAACATGAAATCATCATGAACTTTGCTCAGAACAAACTTGATCCATTGGGGTTTGAAGACACGGGGATAGGTTAGGGCTTCAGTCAATCCCTTGACTTTAATGCGTTCAAACTTGTTATCTAGTTTTCCATCGGTACACAATTCATCATATGTGTCCTTGATCTCAACATGACCTAGTTCCTTAACATGACATTTGGTGAAAAATCTAATATCCTCAACTAGTAAAACCCTATCCGGAATGAGTGAAAATGTCATTTTATCATCCGGTTCAGATGCTACTTTGGGAGGTAGGGAATATTTCAATGAGGGCTTCTCAATGGTTTCAACAATAGTGGGTTTCTGAATCTTTGGAGCCATTACAAACTCAGGATATCTACTAGCGAAAAAAGCTTAGGGTTTGAAACTTAACCAACAAACGCTTTCACTTAGTAAATATAAAACAGATAATCACACTAATATTTCCCGGTTAGCTAGCTCTCAGAAATGCTTGAGATCGATGTGTAAATACCTTGAAATTTGCTCAGGATGTGTTTGATCGCCTTTGAATTGCTTAGCTCTATTCTCTGAAAACTTGGTAAGTGTGAAATGACCGCGCAAAGTGCTTTAAGTACACATTTTACCTTGTCGGGCTCTGTGTGGCTAGGTCAAAAAACATTAAATGAACTCGGTTCCACTAAACCAATTTACTTTTCTTTTTGTGCTTTTACTGAGTAGCCAGACTTCCTGTATTTACTGACTAGACAGGCTTCCTACATTCACCGACTTGACTAGTGCTCCAAAAGACTTGATAGAATTTCAAACTTGCTAATGCATCTTAGCTATGCAGATTTTGGAATTAAGTACATGATAAAATAGGAAATGTTAAGATCTAACTTTGAGAGAATGCAGTCCCTTCATACCTTTACGGATTAATTCAAAGTAGATGCACCTAACTCAGTAGGTAAGGTGCTTTCTTCATTAGTTGATCCATTTTCCTTCTTTTTCCAAATCATCTATAATTTGCTTCTTATTACCTTAGTATCTCCTTTGGGTTGATCTCTGCAATCTCTAGCCAAGTGTCCAACTTTGTGACAATGAAAACATGCCATACCAAGATTTCTCCATGATCTTCGGTTGTTCATTCCAAACCTTATAAAACAGTTGGCACTTATATGTCCATATCTTCCACAACATTCACACCATATCCTTGTATTGTAATCCCATGGTACTGCAGTACACTGTCAGTTAAGATCTGTGTGAGTTCGGTAACCTCTAGCATTTGCTCGGTGTGCAGACCACATATAGTTCTTTTGCTTAAACCAACACTTCTCGGTACTGTGTCCATAGCTATTGCAGTTTTTACAAAACCCTTTGAATTTTTCCTTCTGATAATTGCTAACAAAGTTTGTCCTACATTGATTAGATGTGTGACCATACTTTTGCAATTGTTACAATAACCATTAGACCTAATGACATTCGATTGCTTACCTTTTCTAATTTGGCACAAATTGGTAGAATGTCCTTCTTTTCCACAGTAGTTGCAAATAGGCTTCTTTCCTTTGATTTTTTTCTTGTTTCCAGCTTGCTTTGATGATTCTCCTCTCTCGGTGGTGTGGGTTCCCTTCTTGGTAGAGTCTTTTCCTTTGTAACCAAGTCCTGCATCTTTGTTGGGTCTTCTTGTATTCAGTTGCTCATCCAACATCCTTGATGCTTCATAACTTTTCTTCAGTGATTCTTTTGATTTTTTCTCTGCTTCAAGTTCATCGGTCAATCTTGATAGTTCAAGTTTCAATGCTTGATTCTCATTATCTTTCAGATTTGCTTCATGATGTGCATAACCCAATTGATCAGACATATTGTGCTGAATTCCAATCATCCTTGTGATTTCATCATTCTTTTCAGTCACTAATACTTCAAGTTGATGTTTTTCTCTTTCTATATCTCTTATCTTATCCTCAACTGTTCTCAATGCATCTAGATTTTCAATCATCTATGTGCTGAAATGCTCATGTTCTCTTTTCATTGCTTTTAGCTATTCAATCAGTGATTTGTTCTTTTCTTTCAATTCTCCAATCATCTCTTCAGTCTCTTCAGATATACTATTCTCAGATGATGTCTCAATTTCTTCCACCAGCTCTTGTGAGACCTGTAGATCATCAGACAACCTTCTTCTGAGTTTCAATGATTTTTGCATTTATCTTTGCATGTCTGCAATCACTTGATTAGCATGATCCAACTCTTCTTCTAGATACACAATTCTCTGAGATTGTTTATAGCCTTCCATTGATGAGATCTTTTTCTTTAGGCTATTAAACCCTTTTCCAAGATTGAAGCTCTGATACCAATTGTTAGGCCCAATATGGAAAGCTAATGTATTGAGAGGGGAGGGGTGAATCAGTACTTCAAATCCTTTCTTCAACAATAACTTTACTGTTAAGCATAAACCAAAACCTATTGTAACATAATATAATGCTAAAACAAATAAATAACAATCATACATGATTCACTCCATAACACATATTTTGGTTATGTAGAAACTCTTGGTTAGAGAGAAAAACTGCGGTGGGGATGGCACCCACAACTTCACTACTACAATAATAAAGGTTGCTCAGTTAGAGCTACATGTTTAGCTATTTCTGATAGCTTACCCTGTTAGGAGTATCGAGATCTTTAGATCTACCTTGCTAAAGGATTTTACAACACTTAAACTAAATGCTACACCTGGTTAAAGGCTTTACAATTTATAGACTTTGTTGGAGTCTTTTACACTGTTAAAAGGTTTCTCTTATAACTCAAAATATTACAATAAAATCTTTACAAATATCTACAACTTTACATCTGAAATGTTATAGCAGATTCTATGTGCTCAAAATGAGATTACCTTGCTTATAGCATACCTCAGTAACCCATAAAATAACTCGGTAAACCTTTCTGTTTACTCTGTTCCTTGATTGTTCTCTGAAATCCTTCTCGGTGACCTCTGTATATCTGCAACAGTCATAACACTCAGTGCTTTCCCATGATTTTTCTTTTCACATATGTATTGCTTTCTTCTTTCCTATTGATCCTTAATTCATGTTGTATAAATAGATCTCTTATGATGGTGATTATGTTAATGCATCGATCTTACAAACAAGATTCATCGAATGAATAACCCTAGAAATTATTTCATAGGATAGATGTCCTCAAAATCATACACAATCTAGAAGTGCAATTTCCTATGTGATAACGGTTCTTTGTTCCTCGATCTTGTAACACATTTCCACACATGTGTCTAGGTTCAATGAATCTAGTAACACATTTTCACTTGTTGTGTGTTCACTCGGTATATCATTTTTGCTTCTCGGTAGACATAGAGTGTTACTCGGTAGACAACTCGGTGTATGCTGGACTCTGTGACTTCTATCTGCTGTAACCGACTGCTTTAGTGCTTACCGACTGAATGTTCTGGTAGTATTAACCAACTAGAATATATAGGATGACTTTGGATATAAAACTAATGACAACTTAGTAAATAGTAATAATTACATTCCTTGACGATGACCTCTAAAATAACCATGATGATCTACAATGAGATCTTACATCCATATATACAAACCCTCGACCATAAACAATCAGGTCGGCCACCAGATAATAAACCAATTACATAATTACAAACCATGTCGGTCTTAGACCAAACAAATAATATCCAACACATAATACATCTCGAAAATACATCGAAAGGTCCAATCCACACGTTACATTAAAGCCAGTCTATAACCTAGATCAACTGGGACCCAATATAGCTCCACACGCTTCAACAATGATCTCCATCCGCCAAGTCTTGAACATGATCACCAACAAAAATCCTAAAACTCCACTAGAAGCTACACTAACACCACTTATGTAATTCATCAAATATCTTGATCAAAAGCTCAACCGGTGAAACCCTCATCAGAACCAGAAGCCAAGCTTCTAAGCAAACATGATAGCATCCGATCACCAAACCAAAACCAACTGACCAAATATGAGCATGAGTATCATTAACAAGCCAATTCCATCACGAAAGTATACTAGAGCCTATCAGATCATGCCAGATCCAAATCAACCAGAAACCACTCAACCTACCGGGACCAGAAGTGTGTCACTAAAGCATCCAAACAACTAGTGTTGGCATCAATGACCAAACATCAATGTAACACAATCAATTCCACCAAATGGCCAATAATCTCCCCCTTTGGCATTGATGGCAACACTAGATGTGAAAACCATCTAAGTACCAAGAAATGGCAAACAAGTCTCCCCCAATGGAAGACAACCAATAACTCCCACATATAGCTCTGAATGTCGATATCTCTCCCTTTAATTTTCTTATTCATATTTCTCCCCCTTTGGCTTTTTCTTTTTCTTTCTTTATCTTTTTCACATCTATATCTCTCCCCATTTGACATCAATGCCATAAATCTGACAAAAATATCAAATCAATAACATAAACCACTGAATCACAAAGTTGACTACTCCCCCTGAGTAGTAGCATCCCACATTAGTGCCGAAATGAATAGTATCTCTCATAATGCATGCCAGACTGATGCCAAACCACATCAATCAAGTCTCTACCGGAGGGGCAGAAACTCCCAATCTCTCTCTCGAGTACTCAAATGATTCCTTGGGTAGAGGTTTAGTGAAAATATCTGCAATCTACTCTTTAGTGTTCACATAAACCAATCTAACCTCATTTGCTTCCACCTCTTCTTTCAAAAAGTTATACTTGATAGACATGTGCTTTGTTTTAGAATGAAATACCAAATTCTTTGATATATCAATAGTAGCAGAGTTATCACAGTAAATAACTACCAGTGCATCACAATCCACCTTTATATCTTTCAACATTTGTTTCATCCATAAAACTTTTGTGCAGTTAGTAGCAACAACAACATACTCAACTTCAGTAGTAGATAAATAAGTACATGACAGTTTCTTGATGATCCATGAAACCAACTTCTTTCCAAGAAAGAAAGCTCCACCGGAAGTGATTTTCCGATCATCATCTCCAACCCAATCAACATCTGTATATGGACATAAAGTAAATTTATCATCCTTAGGGTACCAGAAGCCATATTCTGATGTACCTTGCAAGTATCTAAAAATCCTTTTCACCGCAATCTCATGATTTTCTATAGGATCACTCTAAAATCTTGAAACAATACAAACAACATTCATAATGCCAGGCCTAGTCCGAGTCAAATAAAGAAGACCTCCAATCATAGATTTGTATCGTGTAGGATTTACTGGTGCGGAAACATCTTTTCTTGTCAATTTCTCACTTGTAACCATAGGAGTACTTACTGGTTTAGAATCTCCCATGACAAATTTCTTCAACAATTCCTGAGCATATTTAGTTTGACAGATGAAAATACCTTTGTCAGTCTGAGTAATTTGTAAACCTAAGAAAAATTTCATCTCATCAATCATAGACATCTCAAACTCTTTCTCCATAGTTTTAGAAAATTCTATGCATAACTTATCTTCACCTCCAAAAATAATGCCATCAAAAAATACTTCAATAATTAGTATATCATCAATAGTGATCTTATAATATAAATTACTATCAGCACTACCCTTAGTAAAACCAAGCTTCAAAAGATATTTATCCAACCTTGCATACCAATCTCTAGGTGCATGTTTCAATCTACATAAAGCTTTCCTTAACCTGCAAACCATATCTGTATAATCTAATAATGAAAAACCATCATGTTGCTCAATATAAACTTCCTCATCAAGATCCCCATTAAAAAATGCACATTTAACATCCATCTGATAAACCGTGTAGTTTTTATAAGTAGCATAGGCAAGAAATAATCTTACAACTTCAATCCTAGATATAGGTGCAAAAGTCTCTCCATAATTAATTCCTTCCTTCTAAGAATATCCTTTATAAACCAATCTAGCCTTATTTCTTATAACTTGACCATCCTCATTCAATTTATTCCTAAAAACCCATTTAGTTCCAATAACATTTTTATTTTTAGGTCGGGGAACCAAGGTTCGTGTGTTCTTTTTATCAATCTTATCTAATTCTTCTTTCATAGCTTTCAACCAATATTCATCTTTACATGCCTTAATCACTGATAGTGGTTCAACTTGTGAAATTAAACATACCTCATTAGTTGCCAGTTTTCTTCTTGTCATCACTCCATTATTCTTATCCCCAATGATCTGATCTTCTGAATGATTCAATCTCACATACCTAAGAGCCTTCTGACTTTTTGTTCCTCTTCCCTATTCTTCAGTTACTGTGGAATTCTTTGATACTACTAGAGTAACTATTTCAACACTCTGTTCTGGTAAAGGTGCTACCAGTTCAGATATAATCATCTCTACTACTAGTTCCTTCTCATAAACTCTGATTTGACTTATGTTTAGCTCATCTACTTTGACATTAGCACTCTCCACAATTCTCTGCAATCTCTTGTTATAACATCCATATGCTTTGCTCTCATTAGAATAACCAAGAATTATGTCCTCATCACATCTAGGATCAAATTTCTCAATGATATCATCTCTCCTGATATAACATTTACTGTATATGTCCAGGGGTTGAATGCATAGTGAGGGTTTGATAATGAAGGAAGCATCTCCGTATATAGAAGACACTATAAGAAATGGAGGGATAAGATTGAGAGGTGTAAAAAAGGTTGGCTATGATTAGAGGGTAGGTACAAGAAATAATAAAATAATGAAAGGGTAGATAGTGTATGAATTAAGAGATGAATGACATGTGTCATGGGTAGAAAAAGTTAATGAATTAATTAAATAAATAAATATTTATTTAATTAATAGAAGAAGTGGGATCAATTAAATAAATAAGATATTTATTTAATTTAAGAAAAGGATAATTTAAATAAATAAATGTATTTATTTAAATGAGAAATAAGGCTAGAAGAGGATAAATGAATTAATTAAATAAATAAAGATTTATTTAATTAATAGAAGAATTGGGCTAAAATAATTAAATAAATAAAGATATTTATTTAATTAGACATGACAATTTTGGGTGTCTACATTTTGCCCCTCTTTGAGACAATGCAGCTTGTTGCATTGTTTCAAAGAAGATAAGATGAATTGATACAAAGTTGCCCCAAGATGGGAATGATATGCCCCCTCAAGAGATTGGATGAATATGTCTGAAAAGATCACAAACAATCTCTCGATAAGAAAGAAAGGCTAGAATGGATTGATCAGATAAGATAAAGTGATAGAGTCACAAGATAAAGAAGATTGACTTGGGAAACGAGGGCTAGGGCTAGGGTAGTCTATAAGATAGACCACGAGGGGAAAACATCCTCATTGTCATCCACACATCCAAGAGATTAGAGTGTAGAGAGAGAATAGAGCAGCAACAGTCAGCAATGATGACATTGTTGCATAGATTCGATCGCATTTGTCGATTTCAGAGGCCAGCAGATGCAGGAGAGCCGGTAAGTATCGCAAAACCTCCTTGTACTTTGTTGTAATAAATGTTGTCATCAATGCATCTTAGGTAGTGCAATAAATGCATTTTAGAATATGTCAAACAAGGTCAAAAAATGCTTAGGCGCGTCTGTGCAATATGTAAGCGCGTTTATGTTAAAATATGCATTTATGTCTTCTAGGTCAAATCGACAGTTCTGTGACGAACATACGCTGTCGATTGGATAAGCTGCTGAGAGGATACACTAAAGCAGGTCCTCTAGGGAAGACTAGAATAGATCGAGGCACTTTGTGATGAACAGTGAGTACCAAGACATAGTACTTTGTGATGAACAGGGAGTACTAATATATGAGCAGCACTTTGTGATGAACAGGGAGTACCACTAGGCTAGAAGCAACACTTTGTAATGAACAATGAGTGTCACTAGGATAGAAGCAACACTTTGTGATGAACAGTGAGTGCCACTAGGATAGAAGCAACACTTTGTGATGAATAGTGAGTGTCACTAGGATAGAAGCAACACTTTGTGATGAACAGTGAGTGTCACTAGGATATAGTATCATAAGCACTGAAGATAAAAAGCAGCATTTTGTGATGAACATGGAATGCCACTTTGACTGACACAGTTGATTTGCTTGACTGTAGGAGTACCTACCTATGTTGGAGTCACGAGAGAGACTCCCATCGACTCAGAGGTTATGACCGGAGCTGACATTTGAGGACTGAGCTGCTATTGAGGTTATGGGTCTGCGATTTGTTTTGTATGTGCCTAAGTTTTGGGCGAACATGGGATTACTAACTGCATTGGCCGAGAGATGGCACTTAGAGACTTGTACTTTCCATTTGCCGATGGGTGAGATGATAGTCACATTGGAGGATGTATATAAAATTTTGAGGATACCGATCGATGGGGAGTTAGTTCCTTACAATCGAGACAGAGATAGGGATGCACTGAGATGAGTGTTTCAGGATCCAAGACTAGAGATGAGGGCAGGACATGTGGCATGGGATATGATGACACAGATAGGATTGGCGGTAGTGGTGGTGCTGGTAGGAGTTATCAGTGGATTCCTCTATCCGGATAGGGCAACACAAGGGTTGGCTATGTATCCATATGTATTTTGACATCATTGTATCATGACACTTATGATTTTTGATATATATATGAGATGATTCATCTTTGCAGCAGCTATATGCAAGTGTACCTATGTGATGCTTCTATATGTTTTATGATGTATGTTTATATGATATGGATGCAAATATGTACATGAGGAAATGCAACATTTTTGTTCCTTTATGTTTTTATATGTTATGTGAATGTGAATGTACGAAATGCAAATGGATATGATAATGCAAATAACTATTTACATGACGAGAATGTAAAATGTGCTAACATGTGTTGTGTTCAGGATGTGATGCAATTGCGATATCTATATGTATGTATGAAATGCTTAATATGTGGTAATGCAAGTGCAACTACATGAAATGCAAATGTTTTTGGCGTGTCATTATACTCAGTTATGTGATAGTAGGCTACACAGACTTAGGAAGGATGATGGAGGTCAATCAAGAAAGGGGGATGAAATATAGAAGATATGAAAGTGAAAGAGTTTCATGTGCGTTATCATCATTGAGCTTTATTATGGAAAGTAGGTTATGACAATCCAGGCATATGTTCGACCTAGAAAGTCATTGTACCTATTTGCATGGAGATAAGACAGTCGCAAACAAGGAATGCCCTAGTTCACACTAGACTCACAGTGTCCTCATATCCTTAGACAAGTCATAGCATTACTAAGAGACAATCCGCAGACAACAAAGAAAATAGGTGACGATACCCCATCATTGCCTTTCTAGTCAAAGACATCCTGGAGATAGAATCTCTAGTCAGAGACATCCTGGAAAAGCTAAAAGACATGTCACCAAAAAGATTAAAAAAAAAAAAACCAAGACTCGACACCAACATTCGCTGTAGTCCTCAAGTTTAGTGTCTCTTGTCACTTGTATAAGTCTTATTTGATTGTGGTCACAATTTTTACTTTCACAAAAAGGATAGATTGCACTGAACCATAATGTTGTTGAAAGATTTGATTTGTTGAAGCCCATTGTTGCTGCTGTGTCTCATCTGAAACTGACTGAATCCATGCAACTGATACCGTATTGTGGATTGGCGATGCAGATGTTTCTTTATTGTGGATTGTGCATGGATAGACTGAAGAAAACTAGAAGAAACTATACTCCTCAAAACATGTGATGTTATTAGTTCCACACCCATCACTAGACGTAGGATTTGCCTTAGCCATAGATAGGAGCTGATTTATTATGAATGGATAGGGATGAAAAGGAATTTTTATTATGAATGGCGAACCAATCTTAGGTAGATCAATGACAAGCCATGATGGGAATGGGTAAGTTTATTGTGGATGAATAGGCTGTGAGTGTGTGCAAAGTGGAAGGATGAAATGGAATCCTGAAGGAGGGAGCAGCAATGTCTCTATGCATGGCACTGGTGACCCAGTTTTCACCATGGTACTTGCCCAGGGCACTACCGAAGTGGTTTTCACCGTTGGATGAAATGTTTTTCTATTTTTCTTTTTTTTCTTTTTTTTGTGTCACAAGGTGCCTGTTTGCCAGGTTTTCACCAAGTAATGATTTTTTTATGTTTGTTTTTGTATTTTTGAATTTTTTGATTTTTTTTTTTGTATTTTTCAATTAGGATACTCTGAAGAGCTATGTGTAAAACCTATGAAGGTGCACACTATTGATAGGATCCTCCAAAGATTCACCCTCTGTGGTTGAGAGCTGATATGCACCAGATCCATATACTATTGTGATGATGTAAGGACCAAGCCAATTTGGTTCAAACTTGCCCTTCTTCTCTCTGTCTTGCTGATTTTTAGGATTTTCTCTAAGAACCAAGGCACCCACCTCAAATGTGTGAGGCTTAACCTTATGATTGTAACTGCAAAGTTCCTTGACTGAATGATGTGTATCTTGAGTGACTGTCTTCCTTGATGAAGGAACTGAGATAGAATTACTAGTGTGTGGACTACGTTTGCCCATATGCATGTCACCTAAAGAAGTTTGGGCATCCCTGATAACAAAGTCCTTTGAGGAAGCTCCATTAAAGGTCCATGATGTATCGCCAGAATAGAAAGGATGTGTGAAACAAGTGGATGAGTTATGAAGGCTTGTGATTGCGAAAAGAAGTGAAAGTAGGATAGCATGATGGAGACTTAGGATCAACAAGTATGCTTTTTGAATTGAAATTTTAGAACTTTTGCCCCCAGTTATTTTGGTGTTAGGGGAGATCATCTCTTGCTCTTTTTCTTTCATAGGATTTTTATCCTTGACTTTGATTTTTGCAGAGCCCAATAGCTTTTGATTTTGATTTGGACTGAAGGACTTCTCTTTAGTTTTGACTTTTAGTTTTTTCTGTTCATAGCTTGATTTTTCATCGCAAATTAGTAAGGGCTTTTGTGATTCTTGTTGATCCAAGTCTGGGAAAGGAGTGGAAATAGAATGAGTGGATGATATGGTAAAGCTATGCGAGTTCTTAAGAGGGTTGGAGATATGCTCAATAGATTCTTCACTGGAACCACTCTTAGGACTATTGATATCAAGAGATGCTTGCACCACTAGAGGAGATTTGCATTCAGGCTTAGTAGCCACAACACTAGGTGGTTCACACCCAATTCCTTGCAAATTGTTTATAGATTGTTCCTGTCGACTGAATGTCTTAGGAGATAGTGGGAGTTGATCAACATGAAAGATATACTCACCACATCCTAGGTCTTTAATCTTGAACTTTTCTTTGAGCTCTGCTTGATTTGATGTAGAAGGTGTCAAGGATTCTGGATCCACATATGTTAATGAAGGAATAGCTTCTTGATTGACTGGGATTGTTATTTCTAATCGAGGTTGCAGATTGTTGCAATATATGAATGGATTTGGATTTGCTTTGACTGTCACTTCAACTCCATTGTGTGGAAACTTGATGCATTGATGATATGTAGATGGCACTGCGCTCATCTCATGAATCCATGGACGTCCTAGTAATATATTATATGTGAGATCCAGGTCTAGGACTTGACAAATCTGGCCCAACTTTGAGAGGCAAGGTGATTGTGCCTTTGGATGAACGCTCTTCATCATCATATGCTTTTATGGTAATTTTGTTTGTAGAATTCATGACTTTATCAGAATATCCCAATTGTTTAATAGTGCTTAATGTACAAATATTTAGACCTGCTCCTCCATCTATTAGGACTCATTTTATTCGATGTTTATTTAGGAAAGCTTCAATGTGTAAAGGTGCATTATGTGGCTGACTTACAGAGGTGTCATTGGCTTCTGTGAATGTAAGGGAGTGTGGAATGGAAAGGTATCCCACCATGGCTTGAAACTGGTCCATGTTCAGATTAGTAGGAATAGAGGTGTCTCTCAAGATTTTGTCAAGAATGGCTTTATGTGCGAGGGATATGCGTAAGAGCTCAAGGATGGATATGAGCGTGGGTGTCTTCCCCAATTGTTCTACAAGGTCATACTCAGGCTTGGTTGATGAGGAAGTGGTGTTTTTAGCTAGAGCACCTTGCAAAGTGAATTTACCTTGATGAGTTGACATTACATTCAGAGGTAGGTTTGGAAGAAGATCCAATGCCTTTTAGGACAATCTTGGGTCTCTGGGTAGAGTTCTCAGACGTTTTGTCCTTGATGATAATGGTAGAGACATAATTGTCCATCAAAATGTGATTGATAGTTGAATCATAGTTATAAGACGCTCTGGTATAGTTGGTTTGGTCATTTGTGGCTTTAGCTTTTCCCTTGTCATGCTTTGGGAATGGTTCCTTAAACATTTCATGTTCTTGGTTGGATGAATGCCCTTCAATCTCAATGTCACCTCTATCAATGAGATCTTGTATGATATTTTTTAGTCAATGGCAATCTCCCGTCTTATTACCCTTTCTCTTATGGAATTCGCAATACTCATCATCATTCCACCAATTTGGTTTGACCTTTGGCTCATATGGAGGAAAATCTGGAATTGTAATTACTTTGTTTGCCACTAGATTCTTGAAAACTGACTCAAGTGGTTCTCCCAATGGAGTGTACTTCCTTCATGACCTGTAAGTTGTTTGAGTATTCACTTGATTGTTTATAGAGCTTGATCCAGAAAAAATGATTTTAGGTCACACTGTATTGGCATCAACAACACCATCATTGACTGTGTTCTTGTTTTTATTCCAAAATCTTGGCTTGTCTTTTCCTTTAAAGTCCTCTTTGTTTTCTTTGAATATTTTGATGATGCCTTGCTCAATTAAGACCTTCTCTATTGCTAAGCCTTTTTCAATGATGTCCTTGAAAGTGGACAAACAAGCTTTTCTTAGATAATAGCCAATGTCTTTGTTAACATTTTGGGTGAACATCTCTACCATTTGTTTTTGTGGAATTTCACAAGAGCATCTGCTGGCTAGATTCCTCCATCTTTGTAAAAATGATGAAAAAGACTCTCCATCTTTTTGCTTGGTGTTGCACAAAGCAGTGACTGATATGTCTGTCTCTATGTTGTATGAAAAATGTTGAATAAATGCCTCTGCTAAGTCACCCCATGACTTAATACCAGGTGGAAGTTGGGAGAACCATTCCATAGCTTGATCACCTAAGCTTTGTGGGAATAATCTCATCAAATATGTCTCTTCTACTGCTACCTCAATGCAAGCTGTGAAAAATTGTCTTATGTGTGCCTTAGGATCCCCTTTTCCTCTATACTTATCAAACTTAGGTGTCACAAAGTGTGTAGGAAAAGGAGGCATTGGAATGCTCTTGTCAAATGGATAAGGACATATGTCTCTCATTGTGTATGTTGGCTTCAGTGTATTTATGTCCTCCATTTTCTTTTGTAAGTCCCTAATTTGTTGCTCCAAATTGTTCTTAGGTGGAGATCGACTTCTTGGACCATACCCCATGCTTGAGGCACCAATTGGAGGAGGAGAATGTTGCATATATGGATGATATTGATCATACACATGTTCATATGGAGGAGGTCTATAATGATGTTGCGTATATGGACCACTTGGTATAGAGTCATGTTGAGGAACAAAATATTTGCTTTGTCCATGTATACCATACTCTACAGGCATGTCATGAGTTTGTTCTAGTGTGTTGTCCCCAAATTTGATGCGGGGTTTCCTTGTGTCCAAATTTTGAGCATGCCTTTGAATATCCAATTGGTTTGGTGGTTGATCCTTAGCATTGGTATGTGATTGAGCATATTTTTCTACATAAGACTTCCATAATGGTCTGCGAAGGTGAGTATCATATGCTTGACCATGTGTGTATGGGAACTTTGGTTTTTGAAACAAAGATGATGGTGATTCAGGAACCATATGTGGTCCTCTATTGCCTCCACTATTAGGCCTCCTTTAATCCATGTTGAGGTGAGGTTGTTGCCAAGGTCAATTTTCTATTATTTGAGACATGTCAAAATCATGAGGGATCTTGGCTCCACTTTGTGCCATCACTTGTAGAAAGTATTGTCTATCTCTCCTTGTTATTTCCTCAACTAATCGATTGAAATGGGGATTCATAATGGTATCTTCCACTTCTACTGAATGTATGGAAAAGTTGTACATATTGTCATTGTGTGTATCATTGTTGTTTGTAGTGTCCATGTTCTCAACATTTGGAATGTTTCTATAAGCATCCATTTTAGGTAATATAGTATGATCAGTATTGAAAAAGATATCATTGTCATATTCATAGGAACTCATGTTTGCAGACTCTTGAGCCTCTTTAGCTTCTCTCCTAGATTTTTGGGAACGGGTTTCAACCATGAACTAGGTATTGACCAAGATGTGTGAGACTAGATGAAAATGGAAAGAGTATGGAAGACCAAGAGTTTGGATGAAATGTAAATGAATCTGAGGTGTACTTGCAATGTCCAAAGTGTAAGACCAAGTATGTATGTAGTAGAGTAGGTGTGGCTTCCAAAGAGATGATAGTTTCTCTTGATGAGGTAAGTTGACCTTGACTCTAAGTAAGACCAAATGAGACCCAAAGGTGATAGACCTTGATGAGGGACCACTTAGCAAAATGTTGTTGTATGTAATGTGTTGACAAAGCAAGATAAGGACAAGCAAGTGACTTTTTGACTAGAGTTTAGACAAATGTGAATGTATGTAAGGTGTAAAGCAATGATGGACTTTGTGAGACCCAAAAATAGGTTGAATGCTAGATGAAAATCTAGAGAAATAACTTAGGAAGCTCAAGAATTCTGAAACTGATTGCTTTGTTTGTTGGACTGTAAATTTTTCCAATTTGTGAAGTTGTTTGTTGTGACCAAGTCTGAAATTTTGACTATATTTCTGTGACAAGAGGACACAATGTTGATGAAGACTCAATGTTTGCAAGTGTCTAGACTCAAAAAGACTCAAAGAAAAAAGTGTTGTTTGATGTAAAAAAAATTTGCATATACTTGAAGACACAAAAGACACAATGTTTTGTTGTTTGGTCTTGAATGTTTGATTGTTCAAAATAAGTCAAGCACAATTCTTATGGTTGGCTAGGACAATAGTTGTTGATCCCACATGGAGTTTCCCCCAAGGCTACGCTATTCAGAGCGGATACTTAGATGCTTGACCCCACTGGCTCCACCCTTGGCACTCACTTCTCGGGGGAGCCAAGCATCAGTCCCCACAAAAACTCCCTGTGGCAAACTTTGTATCTCTACTAAGAACTGTATGTGTGTGGGCTGCTACCAGAGGTCCGACCTCTTACCCCAACAACTAGAAGGATTTTGGCTTCTAAAACAAAAAGGTGCTAGTAAGGGCATCCACTCGTGTGGCCATACATGTGACACTTTCAGCTCTATAAAAATAGAAGGCTCCCAGCTGGTAGGGGTTACGCCCTACAAATGATCAAATAAATTTGATCAAACGGGTTTATTGGGAGACATAGTTTTGGTATGAACTAATTAGCACACGTTATCCATAGATTTCACCATGAATACAGTTGTTTATAGTGGTTCGGAAGAGATGGGTTTTCCTTGCTACCACTTGGGTCATTCTCTCCTCACTAGTAGTCCTAATGACCACACGGGGAGACAGGCCCTCGAAAGATGAAACAAAAAGAGCCTATTGCTCAAGACACAAAATACAATGGTTCAATTTTAGTGCACCAATTGAAGTATTTTCTAGTCTATGAAAACAAGGCACACAATAAAGATCAAAAACCCTTGCCAAGGTCCTACAATAAAGATTTGTTAGTAGTTTGGATTGTTTCAAATGATCACCGCTTCCTGCAAGCACACAAGTTAGGTAAATTTTAGATCCAAAAGACTTTGTGAAATAGGGGCCTTCAACAATGCATTTTGTCGATCAATTCAAAGATATGATTCATCATAAAAAAAGAGCATCTGTAAAATTTTAAGAGATTTCCAGAAATATAAGAAAATCCAAAAAAATTGCTAATTTACTCCAAAAATTAATTTTTTATAAAAAATCTTAAAAAATTCATATAAAATGCAAAATGGATCCAAAAAATCTAAAATTTTTATTAGAGAGTCTTGATGGTCTTCCAAACCTACATAAAAAAATTTCTATGACAAAACCAAGCAGTTTGTGAGATATGAGTAAAATAATGCAAAACCCTAATTTTCAAAGATCCAATTTTTGAGGAATGATTTTGAATCAAATTTAAAATTAAAAAGAACAGATCCTATTTATAATTCTAAGATATTTCCAAAAATGTAAGAAAATCAAAAAAATTTGGTAATTCTCTCTCAAAATTAATTTTTTTATGAAAAATCATAAAAAATTCATATAAAATGAAACTTTGATCCCAAAAATCTGAAATTTTTACTGAACAGTTTTGATAATTTTCCTAACTTGAAAAAGAAAATTTGATGCCAAAATTTGAAGTCATTTGTGAGATCTGATCAAAATAAGGAAAAACCCTAAATTTTAAAGATCCATTTTTTAAGGAAATGTTTTGCATCAAAATTAAAATCACAAAGAACAGATCTTGTGTATAATTATGAGAGATTTCGAAAAATGTAAGAAAATCCAAAAAATTCACTCATTTTCTCTCAAAATTAATTTTTTATGAAAATTCATAAATTTTTTATAGAAAATTAAAATATACTCCAATAGATCTGAGTTTTTCTTTGTGAGCTCTTGATACTGTCTTCAACCTATAAAAAACATTTGATGCAAAATTTCCAAGCTAGTTGTGAGATATGATCAAATCTCTCCAAGATCTTGATTTTGTGTCCAAAACCCTAGTTGCACAAGGTTATTCTCCAAATTGTTTTACAAAATAGCAATATAAGGTTAGAAAAATCTGTAAAAAACATAGATCTAACAAAAATCCATGTCCCACCGGGCATGCCAAAATGTATATGTCCAAGGGTTGAATGCATAGTGAGGGTTTGATAATGAAGGAAGCATCTCCTTATATAGAAGACATTATAAGAAATGGAGGGATAAGATTGAGAGGTGTAAAAGAGGTCGGCTATGATTAGAGGGTAGGTAAAAGAAATAATAAAATAATGAAAGGGTAGGTAGTGTATGAATTAAGAGATGAATGGCATGTGTCATGGGTAGAAAAGGTTAATGAATTAATTAAATAAATAAAGATTTATTTAATTAATAGAAGAATTGGGATCAATTAAATAAATAAGATATTTATTTAATTTAAGAAAAGGATAATTTAAATAAATAAATGTATTTATTTAAATGAGGATTAAGGCTAGAAGAGGATAAATGAATTAATTAAATAAATAAAGATTTATTTAATTAATAGAAGAATTAGGCTAAAATAATTAATTAAATAAAGATATTTATTTAATTAGACATGACAATTTTGGGTGTCTACATTTACTACGAAAAATTCTGAAATACTTAACTATAGGTGTATTGCCAAACCATAATTCATAAGGTGTCTTATTGGTTTCTCCCTTGATATGTACTTTGTTGAATGTATAAACCATTGTGCTCGCTGCTTCTCTCCACTAGATATGAGGTAGACTAGCTTCCATCATCATTGTTCTAGCAGCATCCAAGATAGTTATGTTCTTCCTTTCCACAACTCCATTCTGCTGAGGTGTCCGGGGAGCAGAAAATTATCTTCTTATACCATGCTTCTCACAAAAGTTATTAAACTCATAGGATGTGAATTCTCCACCATGATCTGACCTCAAGAATTTACAATCCTATCTCAGTTTCCACTTTAGCCTTAAAGATCTTAAACTTTTCAAATGCCTCAGATTTTTCTTTTAGAAAATTAACCCACATCATTCTAGAATAATCATCAATGATTAGCATGAAATATATATCACCTTGAAAACTTTTAACTCTAGCAGGGCCACACAAATCAGTATAAATAAGATCAAGAACATCATTTGATTTATCTTGTATACTTATAAAAGAGGTTATGACCTATTTACCCATTTGACATTCTTTACATACCGGATTATAGGGCTTCATAATCTTAGGTATATCCCTAACTGCCTTAGTTGAATTGATCTTCACAATGCAATGAAAATTCACATGACACAACCTTTTATGCCATAGCCAACTCTCATCAATCTGTGTAATCAAGCATGTCTTCTCACCAGAGTTCAAATGAAATAAATTACCTTTTTTTCTGTGCATCGGTTGCAATCTCCAATCCAGATCTATTAATGATTTTGTATTTTCCATCCTTGAAGTGTAATTGAAATCCCTTATCTACCAGTTGTCCTACACTCAAAATATTATGCCTCAAACCTTCAACATAATAAACATTATTAGTGTTGTTCTTACCATCCAATGATACAGTTCCTTTTCCTTTGATAATACATGCTTTTTCATCTCCAAATCTAACTAGACCGCCATCAAATTCTTGCAAAGATAGAAACTTCCCTTTATCTCCAGTCATATGATGTGAACAACCGCTATCAATTACCCATTCATCCTTCTCTTCGATTTTAGCAGCAAGTGCCTTCTCTTCAAGTACATTCTCTTCCAGTGCCGGACCATCTTCCTTGATAGCTAGGAACACCCATTCCTTCCCATTGCCAGAACCACTAGTAGAATCTTCTGCCGGTTCATCATCAGAATCAGTAATGCCTTCCTCATCCATTATGTAGCATGATTTGTCTCTGTTTTTCTTGTACTTGTACTTGTTCTGATATCCAGGGTTAGACTTAAATGATCTTGTAACTCTTTCTTCAAATATTGAATTCCTTTCAGGACATCTAGATGCAAAATGACCAATCTTATTACATGCAAAACATTTAAAAGGTTCTTTTCCTTCATACTTACTTCCTACCGGTCCTTTAGGTACTCTTCTAGCAAATAGTGCTTCAATTTGCTCAAAATCATCATCTTCTCTCTTCATATCTTCTAATTCCTTTGCATACAAAAATTTCTAGTCTTTCTTACCGGTTGTAGATGTAGATGCATGAAAAACAAGTTCAGAATTCACCACTCTAGAAGGTCCAAATTCTTCAAGCTCAGAAGCAGATAGTTTCCCAACCAAAGTATCTCTATTGATAGATGTATTAGCCATTGTTCTCAACTCATTAATAGTAGTAGCCTTCATTTTATAATCTGGTGGTAGGGCTCTCAGGACTTTAGAAACAATTTCATCTTGCTCAGAGTTCCACCACAACATTAAATTCCCATAACAATCTCATTTACCCTTTCCATGAATGTTGTAATCCTTTCATCTTCTTCCTTCTTCAGGTTTTCATATCTCACCTAATAACCATCAAGTTTAGAAATCTTCATTGTAGGGTCACCTTCATTAAAAGTCTCCAACTTATCCCATATAGCCTTTCCAGATGATTTGTCAATTAATCCCATTATTTTATGATCAGAAAGTGCACACAAGAGGGCTTCTCTTGCTTTACAATCATTCTCAAGCTCCTTGTCTAGGTTTTCTGGAGGAGGATTGCCAGATCCCAGATTATAAGGTGTGACACTATTCTGTGTGATCTCCCAAATCTGCTTGCCAAGAAATCTCAGATGAGTCTCCATCCGAATCTTCCATATTGTGTAATTTGTTCCATTAAGCCTCAGAATATCCCTCTGAAAGATAGCTCCAGAAAAACTGGATGAACTTGAACTGTTAGTCACCATAAGATCTTCCTCAAGTGGTTAAGCTTTCTGCAGAGAGGACCAAAGCTCTGATACCAATTGTTAGACAATTCAAATAACTAGAAGACAACTGAGAGGGGGGGGTGGGGGGGTGAATCAGTTGTCTTAGATTACCGGAACTATTAGCAATTTAAACTTTAATACCGAAACCCAAAACATTAATACCGAAATAGCAGTTAAACCAATTAAGCATAAACAATAATCACAGAATAAATACCATCCACATGACACCAATATTTGTACGTGGAAAACCTAGTAAAGGGAAAAACCACAGTGAAAAGCCTACCCACAGTCAGATAATACTTTTGCAGTAAGTATGTGAATTACAATTGAGTGGCTTGCACTTGCAGGAAGGACAACAACCTAGAGCGTACTTCTCATAACAAAAGGAGTCTCACTAACTACATAGAAATCTAGACTACAATCTAGAGAAGTGTTGAACTACAAAAGATAGCATCTCCTATGCTTGAGTACAGTTCTGGTAAAGCTCAATATCGAAGGACTAAATCCTCTTACATAAACCCAATTAGGACTCTAATGATTGACCAACTCCTTTGCCTGAATGATATTATATTATTCTCACATTACATTCCTTGACCATGACCTCTAACATAACCATGATGATCTACAATGAGATCTCACATCTATATATACAAACCCTCGACCATAAACAATCAAGTTGGCCACCAGATAATAAAGACCATGTCGGCCTTAGACCAAACAAATAATATCCAATACATAAGACATCCTGGAAATACATTGAGAGGTCCAATCCACATGTTACATTAAAGTCGATCCATAACCTAGATCAACCGGAACCCAATATAGGTTCACATTCTTTAGCAATGATCTCCATCCATCAAGTCTCGAACATGATCACCAACAACATCTTGAAACTCCACCAGAAGTTGCAACAACACCACTTATGCAATTTATGAAAGATATTCATCAAAAGCTCTGCTAGTGAAACCCTCACCGGAACTAGAAGCCAAGCTTCCAAGCAAATAGGATAGTATCCGATCACTGGACCAAAACCAACTGACGAAATTTGAGCATGAGTACCATGAACAAGCCAATTCCATCACAAACTATACCAGAGCCTCCTGGATCATGCTAGATCCAAATCAACCATAAACCACTCAACCTATCAAGACTAAAAGGGTGCTGGTAAAGAATCCAAATAGCTAGTGTTGGCATCAATGACAAAACATCAATGCAACACATAATCAATTCCACCAAATGGCCAACATGAAGATCTATATCAAGAGCTTAGGAAGTCAATATTTGGAACATGTTGTTACTAAATATAATTTGGCTAGTGGGATTTTGTCAGATGATCAAAAGAAGGAGCAATAGGAGAACAATCAAGAATTGGAGACCATTATCAGTTCCTTGACCGATTCAAAGTATGTTGATGTCCATGGATTGGAGAATTCTTATGAAGTATGGAAGAAACTGGAAGATATCTATAACGGTGATGAGCAAGTTAAGATTGCCAAAGAAAAGAGTCTGAGAGGTAAATTTGATGATATGCAGATGGCTAAAGGTGAAAACATTCAACAGTATGGTTAGAGGATCAAGGAGATAGTTGGAGAGATCAAAAGTGCTGGAGGTACAGTGGAGGATACCATAGTGGTTAGCAAGGTGTTCAGAACCCTTCTACTAGTCTATGCTATCCGAGTTGCAGCCATTCAGGAACTTGGGTCTATTGATAAAACAAAGGCAACTCTTGACTCCATCATTGGTAAATTAACTGCATTTGAATTAAATTGTTTTGATGGAAGTGTTCAGAGGTCAGAATTTGCATTTAGAGCTTCAGTTTCAACCCCACCGATAAGGAAAAATAGAGAAAATAGTGGCAGTCATGAGTCTAAATCTAGCAAAGAGGTAGATGATGAAGATAGTCTGATTGATCTTGAAGCATTGTTGGCCAAGCAATTACCCAGAGGTAAGTTGCCTTTGAAGTGTTTTGCATGTAACCGGATTGGACATATTGCTGCTAACTGTCCTAATGGAGATAATGAGCAAAAACATGAGAAGTATAAGAAGTATAAAGGCAAAGGTAAAAGAGAGTGTCTCATTGCAGTGGATGGAGGAATTACAGATGAGGAATCTAAAGAAGATGCAAATGAGGACATTGTCTTTGTTTCTATTAAAGAAGAGACATTAGATCATAAGGCATTAGTCTCTCGCATGGATAGTTATGATGACTAGATTGTAGATAGTGGTTGTTCACACCACATGACCGGTGACCGGAGTAAGTTTTTGACTTTGAGAGAGTTTAATGGAGGTGTTGTGAGATTTGGAAATGACTCACCCTGCATGGTAAAAGGAAAGGGATCCATCTCTTTGAATGGAAAAAGTAGTGTAGATGATGTCTACTGGGTTGAAGGATTGAAACATAATCTTTTGAGTGTTTCTCAACTCAATGACAAAGGTTACCCACTAGAATTCAAGAATGGAGTCTGCAAGATTTATGGAAGCAAAGTTGAACTAATTGCAACTGGCAAACAAACCCCAGAGGTAACTTGTTTCATTTAAGTTCTAAAGTCAACAATTGTTTAATTGCAAAAGTAGAAGATAGTTGGCTTTGGCATCGGCTATTCTGTCATGTAAATTTTGATAACATTGTAAAAGTTAGCAAGTCCAAATTAGTAAGAGGTTTGCCATAGTTGGACAAACTGGTGAATGCTTTGTGCAAGAAATGTTAGTTAGGGAAGATGACATCCTTAAACTTCAAGAGCAAATCTTTCTCAATAGAACATTTGCTAGATTTGGTTCATACTGACCTTTGTAGACCAATGAGGACTAGGAGTATTCAAGGTGATCGGTACTTTATGATATTTACTGATGATTGCTCAAGGATGATGTGGGTCACATTCTTGAAAGACAAGACAAAAGCATTTAACAAGTTTAAGGCATTCAGAGCCTTAGTTGAAAATGAAAGTGGAAAGAAGATAAAGTGCTTAAGAACTGATCAAGGTGGTGAATTTACTTCAGAGGAATTCACTAAATACTGTGAAGATAATGGAATTAAGAGGCAACTTTATGCACCTAGGACACCATAGCAGAATGGTACTGTAGAAAGGAACGACCAGTCAGTTGTTGAAGCTGTTAGGACTATGCGAATTCAAGGAGGTGTAGCTAAGACATTTTGGAGAGAAGCTGTCAGCATGGCTGTTTATACAATGAACCGGATACTAGTTAAAAGAGGTAAGGATAAAACTCCCTATGAGTATTGGTATGGTAGATCACCTAATGTCAGTTACTTTAAGATTTTTGGTAGCAGATGTTTTATCAAGAGAGGTGATTATGTTGGTAAGTTTGATGCCAAAAGTGATGAAAGCATATTTCTTGGTTACTCCACCAAGCTTACAAGTGTTAAAACAATCGGACCAAGAAGATCATTGAAAGTGTTAATGTCCAAGTTGATGAGTTTCTTGAGAAATGAGGGGAAACCAACAAATAGAAGGAAGAAGAAGAACCTTACACACTATTTTTGGAACCAGAACCAATGAAGCCAGAAGTTTCTGAATAGAACATAGAAGCCCCAGTTCAACCAGAACAGGGAGGTCCAGCAGAAGAAGAAGAAAGTGAAGAACAAGAAGAACCTAGTAATCAAGATCATGTCATTCCAAGGTATGTTAGACTCAATCATAGCCCCGATCAGATTATTGGAGACATGAACACAGGTGTACTAACTAGAACAAGGCTTAGAGAGAACTCTTGTATGATTTCTACCATTGAGCCTAGAAATGCAAAAGAAGCATTTGCAGATGGAGACTGGATCAAGGCAATGGAAGAAGAACTTGACTAGATAGAGAAGAACAATACTTGGTCACTAGCACCCAGACTGAAGAACAAGAATGTAATAGGTACAAAATGGGTATTTAGGAACAAACTGAATGAAGATGGAGTAGTAGTTAGAAATAAAGCTAGACTGGTATGCAAAGGATATGTACAAGAAGAAGGTGAAGACTATGGTGAGACATTTGCACCAGTTGCAAGATTGGAAAGAGTAAGGACTCTACTTGCATTTTCAGTATACAAAGGATTCAAAGTATATTAAACAGATGTTAAGTCAACATTCCTAAATGGAATATTGGAAGAAGTCTACATTAAATAGTCAGATGGTTATGCTTTAACTGTAGAAAAGGACATGGTGTGCAAATTACATAAGGCATTATATGGAGTGAAGCAAGCACCTAGAGCATGGTATGAAAGACTACACTCTCACTTGGTGAAGATAGGTTTTCAGAGAACTAGTAAAGATAGTAACATATATCTCAAGTCAGAAGGAGATAAGATATTGGAAAGTGAGGTATTTGTTGATGATATCATTTTTGGAGGAAATGATGATATGTGTCATGACTTTTCTAATGAGATGAAGAATGAGTTCGAGATGTCACTGGTAGGTGAAATAACATTTTTCATAGGTCTACAAATTCAACATATGAAGGATGGTATTTTTATCACACAATCCAAATATGTGAAAGAAGTATTGAAGACTTTTGGAATGGGAGACTGTAAACTAGTTGGAACACCAATGGTTACAGGTTTTAAATTGTCTAAGGAGGATGATTCTGCATCAGTGGATGAAAAGCAGTACAATGCAATGATAGGTAAACTAAATTGTATTGTCCACAATAGATCGGACATTGCTCATGTAGTAGGATTGGTTGCCAGATTTCAGAAAAGCCCGAAGGAGACACACATGGTAGCAACTAAAAAAATAAATAGATATTTGAAAGGAACAATTGATTATGGATTATCATATCCATATGCAGGAGACTTTGAGTTATAAGTCTATACAGATACAGACTGGGCATGTAATGTTAATGATAAGAAGAGTTCAATCGGAGGAGCATTCTTTCTTAGAGGAAGACTAGTGTCTTGGAGCAGCAAGAAACAAAGTTGTATCTCTCAATCTACAATATAAACTAAATATGTTGCAGCTTATATGAATTGTACCCAAGCAATCTGGATGAAACACGTTCTGGAAGGTTTCAAGTTGAAGATATCAGAATCGGTAAGGATTTTATGTGATAACACCAGTACGATAAATATTTCTAAGAACCCAGTGTTGCATTCTAGGACAAAGCATATTGAGCTGAAGTATCATTTCTTGAGAGGGAAAGTGAAAAGTAAAGATGTCTCACTGGAGCATGTATCAACTAAAGAAAAACTAGTTGATATCTTTACTAAACCTCCACCTAAGGCTACATTTGAGTATCTTAGAGGTAAGTTAGGGGTTGTACCTCTACATGAAGTCAATTAAGAAGATATGGAAGACATCAGTCCTAGAGCTTATAAAAATATTGAAGTGGGATTGGTGTAGAGTGGAGATACTCCACAGGGGGATAAAATGATGAATACTAAGAGGGGGGTGAATTAGTATGCCTAAGAACTTAACCAAACTCTTAAACAATTTTCTAGTAGACCAGTGTAGTAGTTTAAACAATAAACTGGTTAAAACATAAAAAAGCCAAATAGCAAATAAAGCATTCACCCATAAAAGAACAATCACCATAACACAAGATATTTTGATGTGGAAACCCAAATGGGAAAAACTACGGTGAGTAAACCTCACAAGTCAACTATTTGCATAATAGTAACCAGACTGGTTTAAGGTCTTATAATGTTCTTCACCAGAACAGATCCTGTTAGGAATCTAGATCTTTGTTAGGAGATAAGTCCTGTTAAAGAATACCTTGTCAAAGGATTTCAGATCCACGACTGTGAACCACCTTGTTAGAGGATTTACAATAGGCTTGGCTGGGCCTACTCGGTTAAGGGTTTTAGACTTGTCGAAGATATTAGTAATCAACAAGTGAATGATCTAGATAGTAGCAAAGAATGCTTGATTAGATCCCTGATAACTCCTTGTTAATGCATTCAAGTGTTACTTCAGTCTTCTATGCTTTGCACTCTCAATCTCAGTCATGAGATACCTTTCCTCTCAAAGACTCAACATATCAACTTCTGTTCTCCTTCGAAAACCCTAGACATGATGTCCTTAAATATGAACTTGATTTCATATTGGTCCAATAGGATTATATTACAATTTCCTAGGTACAGTCCATCTAGACACATTTGGTAACACGACATAGAAACACCACTAAAGTGTCGGTGGATGATAACTCATCACACATTACATGTATACCAGTTAATTACATATACCTATTGGTGTAAATAATATTCACCTTGAATATTATTACACCTTACTTAAGTTTACTTAGGTACATGAATTTCATAGTAATTTGGGTATGAGACACTTGGGTGTTTGTGCCACATTGGGATAGTGTGTGTAGGAGAATTTCCACCTTTTATGGTATAATCTTGTTGTTACACTCCACATTCAGTGGGTGATCCACCTCATGTGGAATATTATATTATTTCTCCTACCTACCCACACCTATTTCCTACCTACACTTATTTCTTATTGAGCCACATGTCATATTTGTGTGCTCACATATCCATATAGCCTTGCCTATATAAGCAGACTCATATTCATTGTATGTAACACTAGATGATCCAATTGATTAGTATTTTCATCTTGATAGAATATAGTTCATTTCTATCATCTATTTTATTCTCTCTTATTTGTGCTTTCCATTGCCTCTTGGTCTTGGCAAAATCTCACATGGTATCAGAGCCATTAGAGTGTCATTGGTTTGCTAATTGAGAGAAATTTGATGATATTTGGGGTTGTGTATTTTGGATTTTTCTATTGCAGGTTATTATTGAAGCTTGATGGGTCAAATTTAAGGTTACCATTGGATTGAGGAGGACCAAGAAAGTTAGTTTTGCCTTTTTTTTCATCCAAATCGAACTTCGGAGGCCAAATCTAGAGGCATTTGAAGTTTGACGCTGCAGCAGAAAGTTTCTAGAAATTATAATTTTGTAGACATTTTTCAAATAGTGATATCTCACTCATCCGGACTTGTTTTTTCGAGCAATTTTTTTAATTTTGGGGTAGAATTGCATGATCTGTATAGTGGTGTAGGATTTTTCTAATTTTCGGATATAGATTTTTCAGAAATCATGAAATCCCAATTTTTACAACTTTGGAGGCTTCATTTGGGCTCCTTTTCAGGTGCCGTTTTTTTTAAAGTGCATGTTTTTTCATCTACTTTCATAATCTGCCATTTGTTTGTAGTGATTTTAAGTAGAAATTGTACTTTCAGTATTTGGCCATTTTTGGCATATTTGGTACTTGTATTTTGTTTGGATCTCAGTTTAGATCACTAGCAGCATTTGTTGAAGTCTCTTATATCTCATTATGAGAAGTTGTAATCATTGAAATCAGAAGTCCACTTTTCCTTGTTTTGCAAGTGGCCCATTGTATACACACTAAGTATAAAGTGCCAAAATTACCATTTTGGGGGGATTTCTTGATTGAGTATTTTGGGGGGGTGTCTTGTGTGATTGTGCCTCTCTCTATCTTGTGTTTTTTCATTTTGGTGCTATGGGTTCTCCTAAATTTCCACTTTTAACTCCTCATAATTATGCATCATGGAAAATTAAGGCATGGAGTAAACTAATGGAAAAAGGACTCATTCATTATGTAAATGAAACTATTACAACACCACCTGATCCTAAGGCTGATCCTAATGCTAAAATTGAATGGATTACTAAGAATGTTATGGCACTTGGAACTCTTAGAAAGTATGTATCAGATGACCTCATTTTTCACATTGATAAATGTGCAACAATTAAAGAGGCTTGGGATATTTTTAAGAAATTGTATGGTCAAGTTGATGAGATTAAGGGCTACAAGCTTGATAGTGAACTCACAACTTTGGATCCCGAGGATTTTGATACAATCCAAGATTATGCCACAAAAGAAACTGAGCTAAGAGCAAAGCTAAAGGATTGTGGAATTGACAAAAAAGATGCTCAATTGGTTTATAACTTGTTCAACAAGCTTCCATCAGAGTATGCAGCCTTTGTATCTAGCTTTCACACCCATAGGTTAGCTCAAGGTTCCTCATACACTTCTCCCTCATTTGATTCATTCACAGAGATGTTGATACTTGAGCAATCTAAGTTGACCACGATGGGGATTCTCAAATCTTCAGAGTCACAAGCTTTGGTGGATAACAAAGGGAATCAAAGTAATCAAGGAAAAGGCAAGAATCAAAAGTAACCTAAGTCAAAACCACAACAAGATGGAGCACAATCTTCCTCTCCACAACAAGGTGATACACCATTCTCATCTAAGAGGAAATCATATAAGGACAATCTTTTTTGTAGATATTGCAAGAAGTCGGGACATGATGAACATCATTGTTATAAGAAGGATATTGATGAGTTGAAGAATATTCTTGAGAAGAATAGAATCAACCTACCTTCTAGAATGTCTACATTAGCTTCTTCTTCCAAGGATAATGGAAAGGATCACTCTTTTGGGACAGATAAAGGAAAGGGACAAGCTCTTTGTGCTACTACACATCATGATTTAGGGAGATGGCTTCTAGATTCAGGGGCTTCTCATCATATGGCATCTTCGTAGTCTATGTTTTCTACATTTGAGCCTTGCCACATGCCGTAGATTTTGATGGGCAATCATACATACATGGATGTGATTGGGAAAGGATCTATTGCTAGTGGGGATAACTCCTTCAATGATGTGTTGTGTGTACCCCACTTGACAAATAATCTTCTTTCCATCTATCAAATCACACATGGGGCAACTAAGAAAATTGTGAAGTTCACACTTGATTCAATTATCATTAGATACTTGGAGAGTGGAGCTATCATTTTGACTGGGGTGGTTGATCATTCATCTCAGTTGTACTCTTTTTCAAATTTTGGTCCTATTGATGAGGTTGATTCTACCTATGTTGATGATTCATATTTTGAGGAGAACTTTGGGAATTTGAACTTGGGGATTCTCACATGTGACCCCATTCTTGAGCCTTGCATTTCATCTCCTTCTATTGATATCACATCACCTATTGAACCTGATGATGCAGCTAGTGCGACAATTTTGCCTTCTTACGATTCAGTGTACTAGGATATTTCATGTCTTCCAGCTTCAGTTGATTGGGATGCCTACTTGACAGACATTGCAGATTTGTTTGTGGACTCCTACATTGCAGATTTGGGAGAGTCCATTCATGACATTCATCTTCTCTTTGATGAAGATGATCCTTCTTTGATTGTTGTGAGGGATCACTTTGATCCTCTTTTGCATTCTCTACATGATCAATTTGTAGAGGTTGACATGATTGTGGATACTTTTGTACAACACTTGGAGGAGGTCTCTTTATCTTTTGAGGAGACATATAATTCTTTGGACATTGTTCTACATTCATCTCCACTAGATCTTGGAGTACCTTTTTCAGCAGTGTGGCACATTTTACCACCTTTGAAGGGGGTACCTTTTAGCATCGACACAGGGAGACTTGAGTAGTTTTTAGAGATTCCTTTCATCATGAGTATTTTTTCTCCATCTTACTTTCATGATTGGGGAGACTTCATGGATACACCTTTGGTTTTGTTTCTTCCTAAGGGGAGGAATGTTGTTCGACATTCATGGAGCAGTTTCTTCATTCATCTTCAAGCTTCTATCATTGGTGTAGATTCCACATTGAGAGGGGGATTCCTATTCTCTCTTCTTCTTCTCTCATATGGGGGGACTTTTTCCTCACATGGGGTTTTGTCCTTCACATACTTCTATGAGAGTTCTTTGTATCTAGTTTTCATCTCTCTTTTGGGGGAGGGTTTTTTCCCATTGGGTTTTTCTCTCTTTCCCCACTTTGTGAGAGATTTCCTTGCATTGGTTTTCATGCATTTTCATTTGTACATGGGTACCTAACATGGCCTCGTAGCCGGGACCCATCTTGCATTTCTTAGTTGCATTGTAGACTAAAGTGCATTCCCCTAAGTTGCACTTAAGGGGGGGTGTTGGTGTAAATAATTATTCACCTTGAATATTATTACACCTTACTTAAGTTTACTTAGGTACATGCATTTCATAGTAATCTAGGTATGAGACACTTGGGTGTTTGTGCCACATTGGGATAGTGTGTGTAGGAGAATTTCCACCTTTTATGGTGTGATCTTGTTGTTACACTCCACATTCAGTGGGTGATCCACCTCATGTGGAATATTATATTGTTTCTCCTTTCTACCCACACCTATTTCCTACCTACACTTGTTTCTTATTGAGCCACATGTCATATTTGTGTGCTCACATATCCATATAGCCTTGCCTATATAAGCATGCTCATATTCATTGTTGTAACATCATAAATTGTACGCACTTGCTAAAGCAGTACAATTTAACACCTAGTTTAGCACCCGCCTTGGCGCAGTTGCATTTTGCATTGCATTTCCCCTTTAGCACTTAATTAATCAAATTAATTAGATCTAAAGGTTCTATTTCATCATCTTCCACATCACAAAGTCGGGCCCTTTCATTAAAGCATGCCCCTTTCATTTTATTCCTCCAATACATCACTTAATCAAAAACCCTAATTAAGCCCTATTCTAAGCTTGGGAGCTTGATTTTGGGGGTCAAAACATCTCGAAATCACTTGTAACTTTGGGATTCTTTCTAAAATCATCATATCTGACGGCCCTGAAAATTTGGTGAAAAGTTGTCGAGACCGTGGCGCCCGGAGTGCACATGGTCCCGGACATTTTTCTTGAAATTTTAGGAGCGCGATCCAATCATAAAATAAAGCTTAACCCCAAGAAATTGGTGGGATATTTGATCTCTAGGTCGGCCAAAAGACGAAATTGTGACCTAGGGTTTCATACATAAGAGCTCTCTTTCTTCATTTGAAAGGATCGGATTTTTGTTTCCAGGAACCTCATATGCAGTGAAAGAGTAGATCTTTGAAGACTTCAACATCTTACAACATCCCTCTACCAAGCATTTATCAATTCCATTCATCCATTTAGGGCTTGGAAGACATTGAAGAACAATAGGAGATTACCGACTGAAGATTGGCTTGTACCTCTCCCTTGAGGGTTGGGTATGATTTCATGTTGTTTTCATGTCTTTGCATAAAGCTTCAATATATCCTTCATTCATGCTTTAGATCACTTTGCATCTTGATTTAGAGCATTTACATTATCACTTACAAGAAATTAGGGTTTACTTTCTAGGTTGCTCTAGTTTGCTTTCTTGCATTTTAGGACCTTGCACACACACTAGGTCTGCACACACAATACATTTTACAAAACAACTTGGCTATTTATGGAGGTGGAAATCATCGAAGTGGGGGTTTGACTAAGGCAAAACCCTATATAGCCGCCCATACACCCTTTTTCAGATATAAGTGTAGGTTTCGGGACTCGGACGACGTCGCAGGATACAGATCCGGAGAGAACAGGTCGAGACAGCACTATGTATCAAATTGCAGAGCAGAAAACTGGGACAGGGGCGCTGGGTGCCCTGGTCCCTGGGACAGAGGTGCTGGGCACCCTGGTCCTCCGGACAGACAGCTTTCCGATAGTGTTTCAGAGTGCAAAATGACAATTTCCGGTGCAGTTTTCAGGACAGTGGCGCCCGCGCCCCCGTCCCACACATTTTTAGTCCGATTTTGACTCCGGGTACACAGCTGTTCATTGATTAATCTCAATTCTGCAATCTTGTTATTAGTTTATACTTGCATTTTGGGATTAGGGTTTGAACTTGCATTACTTGATCTTACAATTTCAACAAGGGAATAGAAACCCTAATAGGTAGCCCATGGCTCTCTCTTTCACAAAAAGAAGTAGCCAATTGTGTGATACCTCTAGGCTCTTTCATATTCCGTAATGTGTGACAAAAGGTAGGGTTAGGGCATGATAACCTAGTCTCACTTTTTCCCCCACACAATTGTATGTAACACTTGATGATCCAGTTGATCAGTATTTTCATCTTGATAGAATAAAGTTCATTTCTATCATCTATTTTATTCTCTCTTATTTGTGCTTTCCATTGCCTCTTGATCTTGGCAAAATCTCACAATACCAATCACCAATTAACAAGTGAAGACTAGAAAACTTGACCATAGTCGATCTGATCAAAACTCCCCCTTTGCAAACAATGACAAAGCAAATACAAAATATTGCCAGTTTGCATAACGTAAAAATAGAGTATGTGTTTATGACAACAGAGAATAAAATTTCTCAAAAAGAGATTTAAAGTTTTGCAGAAAGTCCTTCATATCTGAGGACCACGACTCAAGAAGTGAGGCAGCAATTTCACTCTCGGTCTTCATTTGGAAGGCTAGTTCTTCCATCGTATCTATGGTGCTCAGCTCCTATGTCATAGTGATAGCTTCTAGGTTCAGAAAGCATTTCTGGAGTACCTACAATTTAGGTAATAGGAGAAACTGAAGCTCCTGCAAATCTCAAGTCTGATTGCAGATTTCTGAGTCAAGCTTCTCAATTTGATGCTAATAATGATGAATAGAGTGTCCATAGGTTGTGAAAGATCATAGGGCACTGTGAAGTTTCCAATGTACTCATGCAACTCTATTTGTAATAGTGTCTTCTACTTCGAAGCATCTTCATAGCATAGATGAGGTTGACATATTTTACTTAAGAGTAGGTGACCTTCACCCATAGTTGAACTTATATCATCTTTTTGTTTAACCATTTTTGCTTGGTCATCATTCATGTGTTGTATTAAGGTAATTGCGAGTGCCTTTTCATGGCTTTTCTTTGCAGTGGCCTGGGCAACATCTTCCAAACATTGTACCTGGTCATTGACTACTGTGCAGAGTAGTTTGAGCTTAGCCAACGAGGAATCGGGATTGGGGAGAATAGTACCAGGGATTAGATTGGAGAGGGTGTCAATGACAAATTGAATGACATCCTATTCTTTATTTTTCCTTAGTTCTTCCAATCTTTCCTGTGCTAAGTGAATGCTTCGTAGTAGCTCAATTTCATCAGCCGATTGGGTCAGACAGGCAAGAGTCAAATCAGTGGAACTGGTGAAATCATCCTTCTTGGCTGGATCTCCAGTTGCCTTAGGAAACTGTTGTCCTTCTTTGGCTTTGACCTCCGCTTGTCTTCACTTCTCCTCTTCATCTCTTTCTTGGGCTAGCTTGACAACCTTCTCCTCTTATTTCTTTCTCTCTTCTTCTCTTTGTTTCTCCTCTTCCTTCTTCTTCTCTATTTCTTTCCTCTTTTCTTCTTCTTCCTTTTTATTTTTCTCGTCCTTTTCCTTTCTCTTCTTCTCCTCTTCCTCCTTTTTCTTCTTTTCCTCTTCTTCCATTTTCTTCTTTTCCTGGCATGCTTTCTCTGCTTGTTCTTTCTCTTGTTTTTATTTCTCTGCTTTCTCCTTTTCAAGTTTCCAATTTTCTACTTTCTCTTCCTTTTCTTTCTCTAATCTTTCCTTTTCAGCTTGCTCCATATCTGGAGTGATATCATCTATTTCTAGTGCATCAACATCAATGGGGTCATTTTGTTCTGCTATTCTTTCACCCATACTATCAAAGACTACATCGAGTTTGGCTGTGGATAGATCAGGTTCTTGTTCAGCCAGCCGATTAGTTGCTTGTACTCTTTGCATGTCGACAATAGTTTTCACCTTCAAATGAGTGTCTTTTTCCACTTCATAAAATTTTCCTTCAAATAGTAGAAGTCTTCTTCTTCGCATGAAGAAAATGCCTTTGTTCTCATCAATGAGTTCAAACAATTCTGAATTAGAGACATCTGGAAAATATTGAGCAAAAATTTTCTCCCTGATGTCTTGCTCCTTGTCAATAGCAATGCGCCATTTGTTGTCCAAAGAATCATACAAGGATTTAGATGTAACAGATTTGATCTCAGAGGGTGACTGACCATTTATGCATAGATATTTAATGAGTTCTTGTTCAACCTCCTCTCCTTTTCATTATCATTGAAATCATCAAAATAATCCTTTAAATTGTCAAGGAATTTTCTTCTGATATTCTTTATGGTCCTTTGACAATGTGTCATAGGCTTGTAAGAAGAAATATCTAAGTTTATTGGTGCAGAGATTGTAGGTACATTACCGATTGACTTCATTTTCTTGGTACATTTCCTTGTCTTCTTTACTTCTACCTCTAATTCAGAGTCCTCTAGATCTAGTGAGTGATTCCTAGTTTTCCGTGTTCGTTTGAACACCTTTGTCGGAATAGCCTCCGATTTCTTTTTAGCAGGTGACATTTTGGTCACTTTGGGTTTAGCAGCAGATGTAACTGGTTTCGATGTTGATGGTGGTGCTTTACCTTTTATCTCCTTCAGTTCCTCACTAGATTTGATTCTCTCTAAATAAGTACTAGTCCTCTTCTTTTTGGGTTCTAGTGGTGAGGCTAGTAGGGTTGAGGCGTATCCTGTCAATATATCATTTACCACCTCATAGGCCATAGGCCCAACTACATCTTTTCTGGGTTCAACTGCTTCCATTATGCATTCATCTATTTTGATGGTGAAACAGATGTCATCTTCATATTCTTTAACTAAATCACCAGATATTCTCATTCTTTGGTTCATTTTTAGTTTGAATTCACCAAAATACGTGTTCAAAGTCTCTGGATATGCAATTCCTACTACTTGCAGACTCTCCTTTATTTGTCTGGTAATTGGTAGATTAGTTGACCATTCAACATCACCGACTCCAGGAAAGTATCTTTGAAAAGTAGAAAAATAAACCAATTAGTATTTGACCAAACTTGAACCTTTGAGTTTTACCTGATTTGATCAACTTCAGGTTTTTTAAGAGTTGATTCTTCATATAGGTACATAGATCACATTCTACATTCTCCTTTATCATTCTGTAAGCGGCATGCATCGCAACTGAAGGAACAAAATTCATTCTCCTGGCATATAATATTTTGTACCCAATTACCATACATGCATATTTCACCAAATCATCTTTAATGGTATTGACAGTCATTGCTTGTTGATCACTTACTGAACCGGTGAGCTCCGTTACTTTCGATTTAGGAATTTTCTGAAGAATGGGCACTTTCCCAATATTGCAGAATCCGGTCATGGCATGAATTGCCTCTGGTGTATTGTCATGTGTTCATTCAAGGTAAATTTTGTCACCATGAACCCTACTGAGGATAATCCTGATGTGTTCCTTGATAAATTCTTTGAGAAAGTAAACTGCATTGTGCAATTTCTTCTTCTCTATTATGCTATATTTGGGTTTAATCTTTTTATCATTTCCATAGAATAGACTCAACTGGGAGTGAATTACTAGGGACCCTAGGTCTTCTAGTTTACAATCAATATATCTTGTAACATTGCCTTGGACAATGACTCTAGCAGGAATTTGGGATAGGGCATTATATCTCATCTTAAGAAGCTCTGGTGTGTCTTCACATTTAGTAGAACTAGAGGGGACATTAGATGCAGATGCCATATCAAACTGATTCCAAATGATAAGAATGTTTCAAAGAGAAATACCTTTATTCTTTGAGCTTTAGGATTTATCGATGACAAGAAAAACACACTTCTTCGGACGCTTGATTACCACTTTGACTTTCACACTGATAGTATGAAATGGTTGCAATATTTGTGTAAGATTTCTTTCTGAATTCTTTCAAATGTGAGATGAATTGCTCTAGTTGTGCTACTCAGCTTAAATGAAGTTTCTCAAAAGCTAGGTAAGTAGAAATGACGACAAAAGTCACTTTTAAACACGCTCCTACCTACCATAATAAATGCATCACTATTAGGGTTCAAACCCTAATTTTACTTTTTACCACTTCAATTATTCTCTCTGTTGATAGGTAACAACTATCGATAAAAGTGCCTTACCGATATACTCAAGGGGTTTCTAAATATTTATACCGATATGTTCCTCCTAAGATTTTTGAAGCTTAGTTTACTGATTCAGGGATTTCCACAATTGGTGCAGAAACTAGTTCATCATGTGGCTTCACTTCAGATTTCTTTTTCCAAGTTTTATCCATATCTGCTTGAACGGTTTCAATATCAATCATCCCTTTAGTGTTGATCGCTATGTTTCCTGATGGATTCTTTCTTAGTCTACATGCTCTGGTGGTGTGTCCTGGTTTATTGCAGTGATAACATACCATTCCAGGTGTTCTCCATGGTCCAGTGTTCACATTTCCACTCCCCCTTCTGCATGTTGCAGTAGTGTGACCGCTACCATGACATATTAGATAGGTTTCCGCTTCACAACAATTTGACCGATGGTCGTGGGTTCTATTCTGGTTTGGGTTCCAGTTTATAAGAGGTTTAATGGCGGCTCCATTGGATCTTGGTGGATTATTTCCAGAGTTGTTGATAACTCACCTTCACTCAAAATCTTTATGCCCAAACTTCTTGTAGGTATAATAGTGACCATTAAATCTACCAAGTCTAGCCACATTATTTTGAAAATAAGGAAAATTATTGGAAGGCTTTCTCCTACATACATTGGAAGTATGTCCTTCCTTAAGACAGTTAAAGCAAACAGGTTTAAAATTTTGCTTACCTTTACTTCCGCTATCGGCCTTAGGTGCTGATTGTTTCTTTAGTGCATCATTCTTGGTCCCAGAGGTCTCACCTTCCTCGTATCCAAAGAAACCAAGTCCTGTGGTATCCTTTGATGGTTTTGTATATGGTGAAAATGGATAACAACAATGATGAAAGACTAAATGAATTCAACCACAAAACCCTAGCCTAACAACAACAAAGATCCACCATAACATATGAAGATTACCTAAGACAATGCAAATCAAATGAAAGCACAAAGATTATACCATCACATGTCCAATAGGGTTTTGGATCTCCATTATTCCTATCTCCATTGATCTTGCTTGATATATTTGCTCTCAGATTTTATGTGCACAAGAGCTCAACAAAGAACGGAAATGTGGTTGCAAGTAGGCTTGATTGCATATGCAAGTTCGAAAGCATAGTCGGGGCTGAATGCATAGTGAGTTAGTCAGGATGCATAGATTGATTAGAATGATTGATTAGGGTTGATAATGAAGGAAGTATCCTCTTATATAGAAGACACTATATGAAATGGAGGGATAAGATTGAGAGGTGTAAAAGATAAATGGTCGGCTATGATTAAAGGGTAGGTAGAGGAAATAATAAAATAATAAAAGGGGTAGGCAGTGTATGAATTAAGAGATGAATGACATGTGTCATGGGTAGAAAAGGTTAATGAATTAATTAAATAAATAAAGATTCATTTAATTAATAGAAGAAGTGGGATCAATTAAATAAATAAAATATTTATTTAATTTAGAAAAAAGGATAATTTAAATAAATAAATGTATTTATTTAAATGAGAAATAAGGCTAGAAGAGGATAAATGAATTAATTAAATAAATAAGGATTTATTTAATTAATAGAAGAATTAGGCTTAGATAATTAAATAAATAAAGATATCTATTTAATTAGACATGACAATTTTAGGTGTCTACAGGTTTTACCAATTCTAGTTTTTGTTCTAACTTGACAGCACTTTGGTTGAACTTAGCAAGTATTTCTTTGGTCTCAGCAAGTTCCTTGGAAAGGGCATCATTGGTCTTCACCAAGGTTTCATTTTGAGAGAAAGTTGCATTCAGTTCAGCTTGCATTTCTTCTTTCTCTTCTTTAACCTCCTATAGATATGCGGTAATGGTACCAACTTCTTGCTTTAATTTAAAGATCTCATGCTCCTTGTCTTTTATCAAATCTTCAGCTTTTCTCTTGTTTTCCAGTTCCTGACTCATCCTCATAGTCAGTCCTTCTAACTCCCTCCTTAGGTTAGTTTTGGATTTATTTAGTTTCTCCAATTCTCCGAATAGGGCATCCATGTCTTCTTCATCAGAGGAGCTATTTTCGGTAAGTTCCATCAACTGCTCAACAAGCTCTCTTCTCTTGACTAAAGAGGTTTTAAAATTGATCTTGAGTTCATCATAGGCTTTCTTAGATTCAGCCAAATGGCGATTAAGTTCCCTCATACTGTATTCTCCCATATCTCCTTTTAATTGGTTAGCCTTATGGAAAGTTTGGCTCTGATACCAATTGATGAATACTAAGAGGGGGGGGGGTGAACTAGTATACCTAAGAACTTAACCAAACTCTTAAACAATTTTCCAGTAGACCAGTGTAGTAGTTTAAACAATAATCTGGTTAAAACATAAATAAGACAAATAGCAAATAAAACATTCACCCATAAAAGAACAATCACCATAACACAAGATATTTTGATGTGGAAACCCAAATGGGAAAAACCACGGTGAGTAAAACTCACAAGTCAACTATCTATAGAATAGTAACTAGACCGGTTAAGGTATTACAATGTTCTTCACTAGAACAGATCCTGTTAGGAATCCAGATCTCTGTTAGGAGATAAGTCCTGTTAAAGAGTACCCTGTTAAAGGATTTCAGATCCACGACTATGAACAACCTTGTTAGAGGATTTACAATAAGCTTGGCTGGGCCTACCCGGTTAAGGGTTTCAGACTTGTCGAAGATATTAGTAATCAACAAGTGAATCATCTAGATAGTAGCACAAAATGCTTGATTAGATCCCCGATAACTCCTTATTAATGCATTCAAGCATTACTTCAGTCTTCTATGCTTTGCACTCTCAATCTCAGTCATGAGATACCTTTCCTCTCAAAGACTTGCACATATCAACTTCTGTTCTCCTTCTAAAACCCTAGACATGATGTCCTTGAATAGGAACTTGATTTCATGTCGGTCCAATAGGATTAGATTACAATCTCCTAGGTATAGTGCATCTAGACACATTTGGTAACATGACACAGAAACACTGCTAAAGTGTCGGTGGATGATAACTCATCACACATTACATGTATATTGGTTAATTACATATACCAATCACCGGTTAATAGGTGAAGATTGGAAATATTGATCATAGTTGATCTTATCAAAAGATTAACTGTCACTCGGGGTCTCCGTTCCGCTTGAGGTCTTCATACCACTTGACCCATAAGCTTCTTCTTTAAAACACTGATAGTCTTCAATCAAATAAAGACTATTAGAACAACTACCGATTGAGATTAATACATTCATCAAATAAGTGTTTGTCCATCAATGACAATCACAACTAAACATCATCAAAATAACAACAATCTCCCGATTTGGCATTGGTGGCAACACTTAGGAAAATTTTTGACATCTAAGTGCTTTAACACAAAAAAATGTCATAAGCAGAATTACTCCCCCTGAGCATATACACTACTCCCTTTGCAAATATTACAAGTATGTGCAAAAATACTCGTCAAAATAATGACAAAGCAAATACAAAATATTGCCAGTTTGCATAACGTAAAAACAGAGTATGTGTTTATGACAAAGCAAATACAAAATATTGCCAGTTTGCATAACGTAAAAACAGAGTATGTGTTTATGACAACAAAGAATAAAATTTCTCAAAAAGAGATTTAAAGTTTTACAGAAAGTCCTTCATATCTGAGGACCACAACTCAAGAAGTGAGGCAAAAATTGCACTCTCGGTCTTCATTTGGAAGGATAGTTCTTCCATCGCATCTATGGTGCTTAGCTCTTGTGTCACAGTGATAGCTTCTAGGTTCAGAAAGCATTTCTGGAGTACTTGCAATTTAGGCAATAGGAGCAACTGAAGCTCCTGCAAATCTCAAGTCCGATTGCAAATTTCTAAGTCAAGCTTGGCAATTTGATGCTGATAATGATGAACAGAGTGTCCATAGGCTGTGAACAGATCATAGGGCAGTTTTAAGTTGCTGATGTACTTCTGTAACTCTATTTGTAATAGTGTCTTCTGCTTCAGAGCATCTTCATAGAACAAATCAGGTTGACAGATTTTAATCAAGAGTAGGTGAGCTTCACCCATAGCTGACCTTATATCATCTTCCTGTTTAACCAGTTTTGCCTGGTCATAATTCATGTGTTGTATTAAGGTAACTGCGAGTGCCTTTTCTTTGCAGTGGCCTAGGAAACATCTTCCAAACATTGTACCTGTTCATCGACTACTGTGCAGAGTAGTTTGAGCTTAGCCAGTGGGGAATTAGTAATGAGGAGATTAGTACCGAGGATTAGATTGAAGAGGGTGTCAATGGCAAACTAAATGACATCCTGTTCTTTCTTTTTCCTTAGTTCTTCCAACTTTTCCTATGCTAAGTGAATGCTTCATAGTAGCTTAGTTTCATCAGCCGATTGGGTCAGATAGGCAAGAGTCAAATCAGTGGAACTAGTGGAATCAACCTGCTTGGCTTGATCTCCAGTTTCCTTAGGAAACTGTTCTCCTTCTTTGGCTTTAACATTCGCTTGTCTTCGCTTCTCCTCTTCATCTCTTTCTTAGGCTAGCTTGACAACCTTCTCCTCTTATTTCTTTCTCTCTTCTTCTCTTTGTTTCTCCTCTTCCTTCTTCTTCTCTATTTCTTTCCTCTTTTCTTCTTCTTCCTTTTTATTTTTCTCGTCCTTTTCCTTTCTCTTCTTCTCCTCTTCCTCCTTTTTCTTCTTTTCCTCTTCTTCCATTTTCTTCTTTTCTTGGCATGCTTTCTCTGCTTGTTCTTTCTCTTGTTTTTATTTCTCTGCTTTCTCCTTTTCAAGTTTCCAATTTTCTACTTTCTCTTCCTTTTCTTTCTCTAATCTTTCCTTTTCAGCTTGCTCCATATCTGGAGTGATATCATCTATTTCTAGTGCATCAACATCAATGGGGTCATTTTGTTCTGCTATTCTTTCACCCATACTATCAAAGACTACATCGAGTTTGGCTGTGGATAGATCAGGTTCTTGTTCAGCCAGCCGATTAGTTGCTTGTACTCTTTGCATGTCGACAATAGTTTTCACCTTCAAATGAGTGTCTTTTTCCACTTCATAAAATTTTCCTTCAAATAGTAGAAGTCTTCTTCTTCGCATGAAGAAAATGCCTTTGTTCTTATCAATGAGTTCAAAAAATTCTGAATTAGAGACATCTAGAAAATATTGAGCAAAAATTTTCTCCCTTATGTCTTGCTCCTTGTCAATAGAAATGTGCCATTTATTGTCCAAAGAATCATACAAGGATTTAGATGTAAAAAATTTAATCTCAGAAGGTGACCGATCATTTATGTATAGATATTAAATGATTTCTTGTTCAACCTCCTCCTTTTCATTATCATTGAAATCATCAAAATATTCCTTTAAATTGTCAAGGAATTTTCTTCTAATATTCTTTATGGTCCTTTGACAATGTGTCATAGGCTTGTAAGAAGAAATATCTAAGTTTACTGGTGCAGAGATTGTAGGTACATTACCGATTGACTTCATTTTCTTGGTAGATTGCCTTCTCTTCTTTACTTCTACCTCTGATTTAGAGTCTTCTGGATCTGGTGAGTGATTTCCGGTTTTTCGTGTTCGTTTGAACACCTTTGCCGGAATAGCCTTCGGTTTCTTTTTAGCTGGTGACCTTTGGGTCACTTTGGGTTTAGCAACAAATGTAACCAGTGCCGATGCCAATGGTGGACTTTACCTTTTATCTCCTTCATTTCCTCACTAGATTTGATTCTCTCTAAATAAGTACTAGTCCTCTTCTTTTTGGGTTCCAGTGGTGAGGCTAGTAGGGTTGAGGCATATCCTGTCAATATATCATTTACCACCTCATAGGCCATAGGTCCAACTCCATCTTTTCTAGGTTCAACTGCTTCCATTATGCATTCATCTATTTTGATGGTGAAACAGATGTCATCTTCATATTCTTTAACTAAATCACCAGATATTCTCATTCTCTGGTTCATTTTTAGTTTGAATTCACCAAAATACGTGTTCAAAGTCTTCGGATATGCAGTTCCTACTACTTGCAGACTCTCCTTTATTTGTCTGGTAATCGGTAGATCACTTGACCATTCAACATCACCAACTCCAGGAAGTATCTTAGAAAGTAGAAAAATAAACCAATTAGTATTTGACCAAAATTGAACGTTTGAGTTTTATCTAATTTGATTGACTTTAGGATTTCTAAGAGTTGATTCTTCATACAGGCACATAGATCACATTCTTCATTCTCTTTTATCATTCTTTAAGTGGCATGCACTGTAGCTGAAGGAACAGAATTCATTCAGCTAGCATAAAATATTTTGTACCCAATTACCATACATGCATATTTCACCAAATCATCTTTAATGGTATTGACAGTCATTGCTCGTTGATCACTTACTAAACCGGTGGGCTCCGTTACTTTCGATTTAGGGCTTTTACGAAGAACGGGCACTTTCCCAATATTGCAGAATCCGGTCACGACATCAATTGCCTCCGGTGTAATGTCATGTGTTCGTTCAAGGTACATTTTGTCACCATGAACCCTACTGAGGATAATCCTCATGTGTTCCTCGGTAAATTCTTCGAGAAAGTAAACTGCATTGTTCAATTTCTTCTTCTCTATTATGCTATATTCGGGTTTAATCTTTTTATCATTGCCATAGGAAAGACTCAACTGGGAGTGAATTACTAGGGACCCTAGGTCTCCTAGTTTACAATCAATATATCCTATAACATCGCCTTGGACAATGACTCTGATGGGAATTTGTGATAGGGCATTATATCTCATCTTAAGAAGCTCTGGTGTGTCTTCAGGTTCAGTAGAACCAGAGGGGGCATTAGATGCAGATGCCATATCAAACTGATTCCAAATGATAAGAATGTTTCAAAGAGAAATACCTTTATTCTTCAAGCTTTAGGGTTTGCCGATGACAAGCAAAACTTACTTCTCTGGATGCTTGATTACCACTTTGACTTTCACACTGATAGTATGAATGGTTGCAAGATTTGTGCAAGATTTCTTTCTAAATTCTTTTGAATGTGAGATGAATTGCTTTGGTTGTGCTAGTCTTCTTAAATGAAGTTTCTCGATAGCTAGGTAAGTAGAAATGACAACAAATGTCATTTTTAAACACGCTCCACCTACCATAATAAATGCATCACTATTAGGGTTCAAACCCTAATTTTACTTTTTACCACTTTAATTCTTCTCTCTGTTGACAGGTAACAACTATCGATAAAAGTGCCTTACCGATATACTCTGGCAGTTTCTAAATATTTATACCGATATGTTCCCCCTAAGCTTTTTGAAGCTCAATTTACTAATTCAGGGATTTCCACACTTGGTTCAAAAACTAGTTCATCATGTGGCTTCACTTCAGATTTCTTTTTCCAAGTTTTGTCCATATCCATTTGAACGGTTTCAATATCAATCTTCCCTTCAGTGTTGATCGGTATGTTTCTTGATGGATTCTTTCTCAGTCTACATGCTTTGGTGGTGTGTCCTGGTTTGTTGCAGTGATAGCATACCATTCTAGATGTTCTGTATGGTCCAGTGTTCACATTTCCATTCTTCCTTCTGCATGTTGCAGCAATGTGACCGCTACCATGACAGATTAGACAAGTTGCTCTCCAACTGGTTGCCGCTTCACAATAATTTGACCGGTGGTCATGGGTTTTGTACTGGTTTGGGTTCCAATTTATAAGAGGTTTAGGGGTGGCTCCATTGGATCTTGGTGGATTATTTCCAGAGTTGTTGATAACTGACCTGCACTCAAAAGATCTATGCCCAAAATTGTTGCATGTATAACAGTGACCATTAAATCTACCAGGTCTAGCCACATTATTTTGAAAATAAGAAAAATTATTGTAAGGTTTGCTCCTACATACATTGGCAGTATGTCCTTCCTTAAGATAGTTAAAGCAAATAGGTTTAAACTTTTGCTTACCTTTACTTCCGCTATCGTCCTTAGGTGCTGATTGTTTCTTCAGAGCATCATTCTTGGTTCCAGAGGTCTCACCTTCCTCGTATCCAGAGAAACCAAGTCCAGTGTTATCCTTTGATGGTTTTACCAATTCCAGTTTTTTTTCTAACTTGACAGCACTCTGGTTGAACCTACCAAGTATTTCTTTGGTCTCAGCAAGTTCCTTGGAAAGGGCATCATTGGTCTTCACCAAGGTTTCATTTTGAGAGAAAGATGCATTCAGTTCATCTTGCATTTCTTATTTCTCTTCTTTAACCTCCTATAGATAAGCGGTAATGGTTACAACTTCTTGCTTTAATTTAAAGATCTCATGCTCCTTGTCTTTTACCAAATCTTCAGCTTTTCTCCTGTTTTCTAGTTCCTGACTCATCCTGATAGTTAGTCCTTCTAACTCCCTCCTTAGGTTAGTTTTGGATTCATTTAGTTTCTCCACTTCTCCAACTAGGTCATCCATGTCTGCTTCATCAGAGGAGCTATTTTCAGTAAGTTCCATAAACTGCTTAGCAAGCTCTCTTCTCTTGACTAAAGATGCTTTAAACTTGATCTTGAGTTCATCATAGGCTTTCTCAGATTCAGCCAAATGGTGAGTGAGTTCCCTCATACTGTATTCTCCCATATCTCCTTTCAGTTTGTTAGACTTATGGAAAGGTTGGCTTTGATACCAATTGATGAATGCTAAGAGCGGGGGGTGAATTAGTATGCCTAAGAACTTAACCAAACTCTTAAATAATTTTCTAGCAGACCGGTGTAGTAGTTTAAACAATAAATTGGTTAAAACATAAATAAGCCAAATAGCAAATAAAGAATTCACCCATAAAAGCACAAACACCATAACACAAGATATTTTTATGTGGAAACCCAAATGGGAAAAACCACAGTGAGTAAAATTCACAAGTCAACTATCTGCAGAATAGTAACCAGATCGGTTAAGGTCAGACTGGTTAAGGTCTTACAATATTCTTCACTAGAACAAATCTTGTTAGGAATCCAGATCTTTGTTAGGAGATAAGTCTTGTTAAAGACTACCCTGTCAAAGGATTTCAGATCCACGACTGTGAACCACCTTGTTAGAGGATTTACAATAGGCTTGGCTAGGCCTACCTGGTTAAGGGTTTCAGACTTGTCAAAGATATTAGTAATCAACAAGTGAATGATCTAGATAGTAGCATAGAATGCTTGATTAGATCCCTGATAACTCCTTGTTAATTCATTCAAGCATTACTTTAGTCTTCTATGCTTTGCACTCTCAATATCAGTCACGAGATACCTTTCCTCTCAAAGACTCACAAATATCAACTTATGTTCTCCTTCTAAAACCCTAGACATGATGTCCTTAAATAGGAACTTGATTTCATGGTGGTCCAATAGGATTAGATTACAATTTCCTAGGTACTGTGCATTTAGACACATTTGGTAACATGACAAAGAAACACCACTAAAGTGTCAGTGGATGATAACTCATCACACATTACATGTATACTGGCTAATTACACATACCAATCACCGATTAATAGGTGAAGACTGGAAAACACTATCATAGTTGATTTGATCAAAAGATTAACTGCCGCTTGGGGTCTTCATTCCGCTTGAGGTCTTCATACCACTTGACCGATAAGCTTCTTCTTTAAAACACCGATAGTGTTCGATCAAATAAAGACTATACATACAATACCGGTTAGAACATCTACCGGTTGAGAATAATACATTCATCAAATAAGTGTGTGTCCATCAATGACATTCACAACTAAACATAATCAAAATACCAACAATAACTAGTTGCAGATTGTAGTTGCAGATCGGTGAAGCATGGAATGGTTAACCTTCACTTTGGCATTGCTATTAAAGGGGGAGAAGAACTGTATGATTGATAGCTAGTTACCAGCTAAAGACATGAAGATACAGTTGAAGGAGAGTATATGGAAAAATATAAACTAGGATTCTTATACCTATGTATGTGTTTTACTCTCAATCATTAAAATCAAAGGGTATTGATATTTATATTGCCATCAATGCCAAAGGGGGAGATTGTTGGCATTGCATGCAGATTGCATTAATGAAGTATAGCATTGTCATTGATATCAATAGTAACCGGTAATGGAGTTGTATTGTGATGCAATAATTCAACTGGTAGTAAACTAGTGAATGAAACCGGTATTGGTATTTCAAGTAGAGTGATCAAATGGTAACCCTAACCAGTTGATAGGCAGAACCCTAATCGATGGAGCTTGAAGATTCGGTTGTGATGATCTTTGATTGAATGGTGATCAAATATGAAGAAGCCATGCATGCATGATGCACGTGATGAGTTTCGAAGTGGTTTTGACACGTGAAAATAACCGTTTATCTTGGGAATGAGAAAATGCATAGCATGAAGTGATAACTGCGTGATGAGTTACAAGATTTGTTGTGTGGTGATCCAGAAGCAGTTGATATTGTCTTGAATAATGTGTAGTTAATTGCTATGTAATCCAACGGTTATGATTGAACTGATATGTTTGTAATCTCTATGAGATTTGTAGGTTTTGTGATGTGTTATCGACCTATTGTATTTGTATTTAAGTTTGATGAGTTGTTTGTAATTGTGTCAGCAATTTGGTTAAGTGTGGTGGTGAGATTGTTGTCGAAACAAAAGGAGTATCTGCAGAATGTTGTGAAGGCAAATAGGAGCTTAAAAGGATCTGATGAAGAAGAGCAGTGCTATTACCAGATTAGCAAAGACCCTGTTGTTCTCTAACCATTACAATAGTTAAATCCTTTAACCAGGTAAGGTTTAAAAGGCTTCGTGTTTTTTAAATCCTCTAATCGGGTGATCCACTATCTTGGATTTGAAATCCTATATCGAGGTTACTCCTAATAGGGTATTGTAGTCAATCCCTTAAACGAGTGGTCCCTAACCGGATCTATTCTTAATAGGACATTATTGTATAAGATTCTAAAAAGGCTTGGCTCCTAATAGGGAGAACTTCAAAAGAGTTTAGAATACTTGTGGGTATTCATCCCCACCGTGGTTTTTCCCATTTGGGTTTCCACATGAAAAATCATTGTGTCAAGTGGTGAATGATTTTGTGGATATATTTTGATATGGTGGATATGATTAACTGGTAAAGCCACTTAGATATGTTTAGGTGACTGAAAGTGATCTAAAATGAGCTATTACTGATGTTAGTAAAGTGATTTAATGTTTTGGTTAAATGGTATCTGAGTTTCTGATCTATTACATTGTATCATTGATGTTTTGGTCAACCAGTAAAGTTTGACAGTGCAATTGCTAAACTGGTTAGTTTAGCAAGTTGTTTATGAGTTGGGATTTAGTTTGGTGAAAGTTTAGTATATTTTCTATCTACTTATTCACCTCCCTTCTAAGTAGTTGACCGGATCCTTATTGTTTCATCATATTATCAAACATACCTTAATCAAACACTTCTGCTCATCATAACACACCTATACCTAATCTAGACCAAAGGATTTGACATCAATGATAACACAAAGTGTAATGCGAACAATCTCCTTCTTTGTCATTAATAGCAACATCCATCAACAACAACAACCTAAAAAAATGAAAGACCATCATTATGCTTAACCATCTCTCTCTCTCCCCCTTTGATAGAAATGACAAAGGTGGAAAAAAATACCCCTAAGAAACTCATTCCTGGTCCCCATGAGAGGAAGTACACCAACATCAGTTCATAAAATAATAAGCATGCTACTCACTAGACCAATGGACATCTAAAATGCACATTATTTCAAGCTGGTAGGGTATAATACCCCTAACTTTTGTCGAAGATACTCAAAAGTATCTTTTCACAATGACTTAGTGAATATGTCTGCAATATGCTCTTTTGTAGCTACATACTCAAGTCTGACCTCATTATCTAGAACTTTTTCCCTCAAGAAGTGATACTTGATAGATATATGCTTTGTTCTAGAATGCTATACCAGATTCTTTAAAATATTTATTGCACTAGTATTATCACACATGATTGAAATGGGGTTATCAAACTTTACATCAATGTCCTTCAAAGTCTACTTCATCCATAAGATTTGAGTACAACAAGAAGATGCTGCCATGTACTCTGCTTCTACTATAGATAAAGACACAAAATATTGCTTCTTACTCAACCAAGAAACTAACCAGAAACCAAGAAAGAATGATCTTCCACTTGTGCTTTTTCTACTATCAACACTTCCAACCTAGTTTGCATCTTTCTAAGATGAGGGTAAAATCTGAGCTCCTAGGATACCACAAACCAAACTCTTTTGTACCTTTAAGATATTTGAAAATCCTTTTCACCACTACAACATGTGATTCTTTTGGTTCTTGCTAAAACCTTATTGCCAAACATACTGCATACATGATATCTAGTTTGGTAGCAGTCAGATATAATAGTCCTCTAATCATTGATCTGTATTGACTTGCATTTGTCTTAGATGAATTTTCATCTTTAGTTATCTTGCATCCAGTAGTCATAGGTGTACATATCAGTTTGGAATTCTCCAGCCCAAACTTCTTCAACAATTCTTTGACATACTTAGACTAAGAAATGAAAATCCATTTATCATTCTAATTAACTTGCAATCCATGGAAAAATTTCAACTCACCAATCATGGACATTTCAAATTCTTTCTGCATCTCAACAACAAATCTTTTGTACATGTCTTCATTTCCTCCAAAGATTATATCATCAACATATACTACCACAATTAGAGTTTTACCTAAATCTATCTTGAAATACAAGTTGTTGTCCACTGAACTCTTTTGAAATCCTTGATTAGTTAGATACTTGTCTAATCTCCTATACCGAGTTGTAGGAGATTTTTTTAGTCCATACAAAGCCATTTTCATTCTGCAAACAATGTTTGGATCATCTTTCAAATTGAATCCTTTCGGTTGTTCAATCTAAAACCTCTTCTTTCAATTCTCCATTCAAAAATGCTGATTTTACATCCATATGATAAACTTTGAAGTCCTTGAATGTTGCAAATGCTAGGAACAACTAGATTTCTATTGGAGTTGAGGAAAAATCAACTCTAAAGCTCCCAAATATCACCTGCATGCAAACTTGTCACAGAAAGAGAGAACCAAAAAAGCTACGGAGGCCAGAATTTAGAGATCCAGAAAAGAGGAGTCATATTGATTGTGCAACAAGAATGCAATTCAATAATTACAGTTGTTATGAAAATAAAAGGAGAGAATCCTTATAAAAGGATACTCGAAACCCTAAAGGAGAAAACCCTAAAGAATTATAAGATTCCTAAGTTTAGCTTAAGCATAGAGTATAATAGATTAATAATTAAATAAATAATTATTAGCTAATAAAAGATAACTCTAACACCCCCCCTTAAGATGAACTTAGGGAGTAGCTAAAAAATAACTAAGGACTAAAAAAGCATGTTAAAAATGTAGGAAAGCAACAATGGGTCTCGACAACTAGGCTTGATGAGGTACCCAAGTACAATAAAATCTCTGTAAAGTGGAGAAAAAGGAGAAAACCCTGTGGGAACAAAAATCCTCTCCAAGAAGAGATGAAATCTAAAGTGAAGGACTAAGAAGCCTCCAAACAAGAGTGTTCCAGAAGATAGGAACAAAAAGAAGAGAATGAAGAACACCATTGAAGCATGAAATAGCTGCAAATACTGTCAAAGAGTAACTGCTGATCTGAAGAACCTCCACTGAAATAGAACATGACCAGGTAGAGAAGACTGTAATCTACATGAGTGCCCTCAAATAAGACTACTCAAATCAAATGACAAATAAAGGCAAACAACTAAACTCGAAGATACAGATGGCATGAAACACCAAAGCCTGAAGAGATGATCAATCGAACTAAGGAAGCATTAGAACCAACAGGACAAACCTCCCCATAATGCTGAAAAGGGAGAGGGACAGGTACACTGAAAATAACGATCAACAAGAACTGCATGATGAAGAACCAAGGACATCGAAGGTGCAGAGAAAGTACATAGTGTCATGGAAGGAACCCTCACTTGACAAAGGTAGATGAAAAACAAAAGGCAAACATCAACCCCCCATGGCACTTTATTAGTGCATGTACAATAAGGCACAAGATGTGCAAGTTCCCAAGTATACAAAGCATGATGACACTTTATCTTAATGTGTTTGCATAAATAAAATGTTAAAATGATCAAAAGAGACAAAAGATTGGAAAGAGAAAGAACAACCAAAGATGAGACATCCTACTCAAAGAAAGAGATCCAAGGACTTGAAACATCCAAGATATTCACCAGAGTGCTGAAAAGAAAAAAATTGAATAAAATATACTTGGAGAATAATCTGGAAAGAAAAATCATATGACTGGAAAGTACACAAAACAAGCTTTCCAACAATATAAAGTTTTCAAAAAACGGAGTTCACATGCTGAAGTGATGTCTCCTAAAGTGCAAAAGGGAACCTCTAGCTTTGACAAAAAAAATTCCATCGAAAAAGCAAAATCAAAAGTTCAAACCTCTAGATCTGGATAGAGCTTGGAAAGAGCTCAGAAAGAGCTTTCTGATGATATAAGGTTTTTGAAAAAACGCCTCCGTATGACCAAGTGATGACCAAAAGAAAAAAAACTCCTCTTGTAGGGCATAAAGAGGGTTTTAAAAAAAAAATTATTAAATTTTTTTTTTTTGACACATTTGCAGGTACATTCGTATGGATTTTCGTGCCTCAAAAAATGTGCCAATAAAAAATGATGCCCCAAATGCCTCTGTCATCGAAAATAGGCAAATTATATATCAAAATTCATCGAATCAGCCTTCTGAATCTAACTGTGAGGTCCTTTTGGCACCAAAATGTACCAAAAAATCAAGTACCCCCCAAAATAGAAAAAAAACAATTGCACAAACCCCTGACTACACAGATCTGAAGAACAAGGCCCAAAATCTCTCATGAAGAGAACAGGGGCATGCAGATCTGGAGCTCTGATACCATATTGGAGTTGAGGAAAAATTAACTCTATAGCTCCCAAAGATCACCTGCATGCAAACTTGTCACAGAAAGAGAGAAGCAAAAAAACTATGGAGGCCAGAATTCAGAGATCCAAAAAAGAGGAGTCATATTGATTGTACAAGAAGAATGCAATTCAATAATTACAGTTGTTATGAAAATACAAAGAGAGTATCCTTATAAAAGGATACTCAAAACCCTAAAGGAGAAAACCCTAAAGAATTATACAATTCCTAAGTTTAGCTTAAGCATAGAGTATAATAGACTAATAATTAAATAAATAATTATTAGCTAATAAAAGATAACTCTAACAATTTCCTCCATTCTTGCAACCAGGGCATAAGTGTATCCTTTGCAAACCAAACTTGCCTTGTTCCTTACAACCTTTCCATCTTCATCTAGCTTGTTCTAGAATACCCATTTAGTTCCAATCACATTCTTGTCTTCCAGTCTGCTAACTAATTCATATGTATGGTTTTTCTCAATTTGATCTAGTTCCTCTTTCATTGCCTTCATCCAATTCTGATCATTACAAGATTCTTCTACTATCTTTGGCTCAGTTTCAAATAGAAAACACAACGAGACCTATTCTTGTGCTTCTTTGCTTCTTGTGATAAGACCTGTGCCCTTATATTCGATGATTTGTTCTTCTGAGTGATTCTTTTTTACATACCTTGGAGTCTTGGATGTAGATGTCGGAGCATCTTGATCATTCATTTCTTCACTCCTTTCTTCTTTCCTTTCCTTTTCTTTAGACTCATTTGATTCATATCCTACTACTATCTATGAATCCTTTGAAGTGTTTGAGATCATCAACTTTTACACTTACACTTTCAACAATCTTATTCGATATTTTGTTGAAACATCGATATGCTTTTCTCTTTGTTGAATAACCCAAGAATATGCCTTCATTTTCTCTACCATCAAACTTTCCAAGATTATCCTTATCTCTCTGGATATAGCACTTGCTTCCAAAAACTTTAAAATATTTCATTATCGGAGTTCTGCCATACCATAGTTCATAAGATGTCTTACCATATTTCCTCTGATACAAAATTCTATTAGGTGTGTATGTTGTTGTATGAATTGCTTATTTCCAATAAACTTTAGGTAACTCTACTCCTTTTATCATGGTTCTAGCTGCTTCTTGTATAGTTTGATTCATTCTTTTAACTACATCATTCTGCTGAGGTATCCAAAGAGCAGATAACTGTCTTTTGATACCATGCTTCTCATAGAAGTCACTGAACTCATCTGAGATGAATTCTCCTCCTTTGTTACACCTTAAACACTTGATTTTCTTGTCAACTTTATTTTCAACTTTTTCCTTGAATATCTTGAACTTTTCTAATGCTTCAGATTTCTCTCTTAGAAATGCAACGTAAGTCATTCTAGAATAATCATCAATCAGTAACATGAAATACCTCTCACCTTGTAGGCTCCTTGTCTTGGTCAGACCACAAAGATTTGTGTGAACCAAATCTAGTAATCCGATGGATAAATACTCCTTTCCTCTAAATGTGCTTCTAGTTTGCTTTCCTATTTGACATTCCTTGCCGGTGTTGTTCTCCAGTTTAGTCAACCCAAGAAAGTCTCTTATTGCACTCCTTGAACTAATTTGTATCAAGTTGTCAAAATTGATATAGCACATCCTCCGGTGCCATAGCCACCTGTCATCAAGTTGTGAAATCAAGCAGTGTTTTGTAGCCCCTTCTAACTAGTACATATTTCCATTTGTCTTTCTTCTAGCTGCAATGACCGTTCCAAACTCCTTTCGGATCTCACATTCATTATCCTGAAAAACAACATTGTATCCATTTTCACACATATGTCAAACACTCAAGAGAGTATGATGTAAACCCTTCACATAATAAACATTGTCAGTGTTATGTTTTCCATCAAAAGTAATTGAACCAATACCAATAATTTGTGCTATCTGATCATCTCCAAACCTAACTAAACCTCCATCATATCTTTCAAGTTTTATGAATTTACTTTTATCACTAGTCATATGACTTGAACATCCATTATCAATCAACCATTCATTCTTATCTCTTCTAGCATGAAATGCACTAGCAACAGTCTTAGAGATATCAAACTTAGGAACATCCTTTTCTAATGGAAACAAACAATCACTATCCTCTTAGTCTAATTCATCATTAGAGATACCAACATCATCCTTAACATAATATGCCTTCTTATTGAATTTTCTCTTGTTTTCCTTAAATTTTTGTCTATTTCCCTTTTCCAGACATCTAGTTGCAATATGACCAATCTTACAAATCTAAAACATTTAAAGGGTAACATACCTTTGTACTTGCCAGTGCCTTTCTTCAACTTTCTCACAAATTTTGCTTCTACCTCATCTAGATTGTCTTTAGATGCCTTGAATGTGGTCTTTGACACGTCTTTGTCCTTTCTAAATTCCCTCACTTTGAATGCAATCAAGGTACCAAAAAACTACTTTTTGGTGAATTTCTTTAGATCATAAGTTTCTTCAATCGTTGAGATCTTATCACTATAGCTTGCCAGTAATGTCATCTAGATTTTTTCAATCACATCTTCATCACTCAAAGTGCCTTTTAGTTCTCTGATCTCATTCATTATGATATCAACCTTCTCAAAATAGCTCACAATATCTTCTCCTTCTTTCATCCTCAATTTTTCATATCTTCTCTTAGTTGTTAACCTCTTTGTCAGCTTGACTCTCTCATTCCCTTCATAGATGTATTTTAGCTTTTTCCAAACCTCATGAGCAATATTCAAAGAGATAACCTTAGTTAATTCAGTTTTTGATAATGCACTGAAGATATCATACCTCGTCTTTTCATTTTCTTCATAAGCTTGAATTTCATCTAGAGTGTTAAGACCATTCGCCAATAGAACATACTTAGTCTCCACACCCTTCCAAGTATTTTAACCTAGAGAAACCAAACAACCTCTCATCTTCACTTTCTAGAAGCTATAATCAGATCCTTCAAAGATAGGAATGGATGACTTGTGTGCCATCGGATCAGGATCTAACTCAAGCAGTTAAGTTCTATATCAAAGAACCATAACTCTAATACCAATTGTTGAATATCTAGGCAACTGAGAGGGGGGTGAATCAATTGACAATATAAAATTTTCTTTTAACCTTTAATACACTAATCCAAAATAATTAACAAAATGTGAAAGTGCATGCAAGAAACAAATTAGACAAAAGAAACGTCAAAATTTACATGGAAAACCTAAAAAGGAAAAAACCACGGAGAATGCTAATTCTCAATGTATAAACACTGGTTAAGGTGACATCGGTTAAGGTGAGTTTTACAAAGGATGGCTCACTGCCAAGGTGCTCATTGCTAGTGGCCTCATTGCTGATTTGCTCACTACAAGTGGGTTCAATACCCTGAAAGGCTCATTGCCAATGAAGAAAGAAAGATAAACAAAATCCACCACAAAAAAGAATAGTTTGCACTAACAATCCACAACACTATACTTACACAACCACTGGAGTATTTAAATCTTGCATCTATTCAACACAAAAGCCATATCTCATCTCTTCAAATCATACTCCTATATATACTTGTTGGCATAACTGATCAAGATAATGATGCAAAGATTGTTGGCATATGGAAGATGTTGATGAGATGAAGATGACTGGTAAAGTTGATGGAGATTGTTGGCTAGATGATGATGATATAGTTGTAAGTTGTTTGATGACTTTATTTGTGTTGTCATTGATGGCAACCATTTTTTCTTAGTCATCTAGGTCATCTAGACCTACCGATATAGCCTAGCCGGTAGTGGAACTGGTTAACAACAAGGTAAATAGGAACAAAGTGATGATCAAGAGATCGATACAGATGATTGGTGAAGAGTTACACATTGCGGTTTTATAGGAGTGTTGAAGATAGGAACATGCACCTATGGTCCAAACTGCATCAGTAGATTCAGTGTATTGAGTGAGTTATGATTGACTATTGTGAACTCTGTGAAGAAGAATGTATACTGGTATCAGATCTTTAACCGATAATGATTTAAGGTTTGGTAGTGGATCTTATCATGATCATAACTTAGTGATGATGTGTTAGAATTTGTGTGTAATGATAAGATGGTATTTGAGCGCGTACAAGGATCAATTTTTTTGGGAAACAACAAAGTGCTTAGGAGAATGAAACAAAGGGTTTGATTGCTTATTCAATCAATGTGCAGTGATGTAATTAGGGTTTGTATCTTCCCTAATTAAAAAGTGTATTTAAGGCTAGTTGGAGAAGATATTGGGTTTCGGTAGTTTGAAATGAAGGTGTTGCTGAACTAGATTGAAGTGTCTGCATGTGTGTAGCAAATTTGTGTTGAAAATGATCTATACTAGAAAGGAAGGAAGTGTTGTAATCAGATCATTTTCCCTGTTGTTCCCTAACAGTTACAACAATTGGAAATCCCTTAATCGGGTAGATCCTAATAGGTCTTATATTGTAAATCCCTTCACCGGATGGCTCATTAACTTGAGTTTGAAATCCTCTAACAAGGTTACTCCTAACAGGGTAGAGCTCCTAATAGGGCTCAGGGAAAATCCCTTAATTGAGTGACTTCTACCAGGGTCTGCTCTTAACTAGGCATATTATAAGCTCTTAATCGGGCTAGGCCTTTAACTGGGCACATTTTGAAAGAGTGCAAATATTTTGTGGGTACTAATTCCCACCATGGTTTTTCCCATTTTGGTTTCCATGTGAAAAATCTTTGTGTTCATATGGTGGTTGCATTGTTGATTTGTGCATTTGATATCTTTACATTGTTTTCACAATGATGAACACTTGAGTGAATGGTTTGGTAAATCTGCTTATGAAGATTGTTTGAGTAGTCACCGGTACAATTTTTTTAAGTATTGTAGAAATGTTTTACTACTGATTCACCCCCCCTCTCAGTAGTAATCGGATCCTCATAATAACAATATTGCCTTTGGAAATCATAATTCTCAATGTTAGTTGAGACAAAGATCTAAAATAAGTCTCCACTAAACATTTTAGTGGTGGTAAGGAATGAGAAGTGGACCATATCATACCATTCCTCATCGAACATATCCAAAAGCTACATATATTACCAAAGCCAAACCCAAAATGCATCCGCACATTAGACAAACTCAATATCCGGTCCAAGACCTTGAGCTCCATACTAATCCAGACCTGAAGACAATACCGAGTAACATCTTCTAAGATACCAAACTCATTGGGTGAAAATGGGAAACATCCAAGCTCACAATATACCTTAATCAAACACTTCTTCTCATCATACCGCATCCTGACCTAATCTAGACCAAAGGATTTGACATCAATGACAACAAAAAGTGTAATGATAACATAGCACTCACAACCAATCCTTTGTAGGTCAAACAAGTAAACAAAGTGAACAATTTGAAATGCACAAAGATATTCAAACCATAGATTACAACAAACTAAATAACATAGCTCTTAATGCATTTTAAATTTCTCAACACCCACAAATTATGGACAACAATGACTACTACAAATTAAGAAAAATGTTAAATAGAGAACAACAAACAATTGTTAAGGACATTGTAATGAAAAAATTCAAAAAATATCTAAACCCCATTGCATTTGTTCTTGATATGTGGAGTTGGAATTGGAAAGAATTTCACAGCAAAGGCCATATACCAAGCCCTTCTTCACATTTATAATAATTCAACGGACAATGACCCAGACAAACCAAAGGGCCTAATAAGTGCGTTTATAGGAAAATAAGAATACGATATAGGTGGAACAACTTTACACTCAACATTTCACATGCCTTTCAACAAATCAGAAATTGTCCCACTAAACATAGAAACACTAGATGCAATGTCAGAGCATTACCATCAATTACATGTATTTCTTATACATGAAATATCATTAGTAGGATCATCATTGTTATGCTACATTGACAAACAATTACATGATATAATGTAGATGCCAACTATATACTTTGGAAACCTTGATACATTTTTTTGCAGTGATCTATATCAAGCACAACCAGTGCTTGATTCTGTTGTAATTGAAAATAACCCAACTTCAATAGAATTAATGTCTTACAATTTTTGAAAAGACAACATAAAGTGCTACTCATTAAAAAAAAACAATGCACTAAAAAGATGGCAAGTTCATCTTAGTCGTCAATAGAATCCAAATATGTCAACAAACAAATGATGATTTGCACTACCTAAACAACTTCTTGCACCCACCACCCATCGACCCTACATTCCCTTTTCTATTTTATAGAAAACAAGATGTTGATACACACAACAATAATATGCTATCTATCATACTTGAGCAACTGATAGTATTAAATGAAATTGATGAACATAAGGAAAACTACAATGGATTACGACTATACAACCATACAACTATGCTCTACCATCTCAAATAAACTTGAAACCAAATATGCTTGTAGAAATATTTACAAGTAACTACAACATGCAAGGCAACCTAGTACATGGATAAGATGGAATATTTAAAGCATACAAAAAATGCCAAGATTTTGATATTGTTGGATAAAATTTAGCGATCCAAAAATTGGACAATAATAAAAAAATAACTAGCACACTATTATGTCTAGCAACATTGATAGATATTTGATGCCCATACTTTGAATTACTAAGCCCATCCAAAACATACTGACCAACACAAAAATAATTATTCAAAAACAGTTTCCAATACAAATAACATGTGAACAAACCATACATCGGTCATTAGGAGTCATAATGCAAGGTCTAGCTTTGATCCAACTAGCATAAGACAACATGGTTTAACATGCATAGCACTTTCATGAACTAGATCTATTGAATCATTATTTATGCTCAAACCTCTAAGTCCAAAAAATTTCAAAGTCAAAGAAAAAATATGCCTAGAAATGTCTTGCCTTGAATCAAATGCACAATGGTAATTTGAAAATGAGATCTATTAGAATCAATGAACACTGAGAGGGGGGGTGAATCAGTGTTCTACAATACTAAACATTCATTAACTGATTCTTAATCCACTTGAAGCAACTAAATGAAAAATAGATGCCAAACATGAAGCAAATAATCACCAACACCATAACACCAGGATTTTTACGTGGAAACCGGGTTAAGGGAAAAACCACGGTGGGATTTTAACCCACATTATTAATATACTCTTTTAAAAGTATATAAATATTACATAAAGGGAATGCACATGCATTCAGGCACATTGCCTAGAGCTCACTACTCGAATTACAAGGGCTACAACCCAGAAGGCTCACTGCCTTACAAATGTTTGTAAGAGATTACAATGAAGTTTGAACTATGAAGTAGCACCAACAAATGCCTGGATATAGTTTCGGTTAAGCACATATAGCATATCCTTGCACTTCTCCACAACTCTGCTATGATATGATATTCTTCTATAATCTGGAGCACAAATCTAATACTTGTGCACGTGAAACTACGCACAATCGCTCATACCCATCACTCACATCATTAACACACACCAAAATGATCAAATAAACCCTTCTTATATATCTGTATCACAAATTAAGTCACAACCTCATGTTGGCTTCAAGAAAACATCACAAAGGATGAAACGTGTGTAGAAGTTGGCTCAATCCTATCATAACACCCATGCGGACTAAAAAAAGATGTCCACACGCTTCCCACATGATAGCTCATCAACCTCAAACACATAAACAATCACCAAAATTGATTCGCAAGGTCCACAAATTGAATTACCACACGTTACAGCTGATATACATAGTCCATACCAAAAATATGATTACCAAATCTCCCAACTAGCATGAAACTCATTACTGGAGGCCACAATCCTGGAATAAGGCATATTACATGTCCACAAACCTTCTCCAAAATCTGCATAGCAAAATACATAACCAAAATAATCTGCCAACTCAAACATTAATCATTCTGTCGGATGTCCTACTTCCTTATTGGACCTCATTGGACTCAATCAATCTTCATTCAATCTTATGGAATGACAAAAACATGAAGTCCCAATGTTGAAACTGATATGAGTTGCCATCAATGACAACATCTCAACATATCCGCAGTGTCTCTTGCCAATAATATCCCCCTTTGGTATTGATATATACTGGGACCAAAAATATGACTACCGAACTCCAAAAATCAATAACTCCCCCTAAGATCAATATTTTTCACTTATCTACTCTCCCCCTTTGACATCAAAGGCAAAGGGGGTAAGTGCACCAAGATGGTGAACAGAAAAGTGGCCACATGCCAAAAAAAAAAAAAAAATTTCATAACCCGTATAGGTTCTAAAATTTCAAAAACGTGCTAGTCTTGGTAACACCAAGCCTAGAGAAAAAACAATTAAAAAAACCAAAAGTTCCTTAAAACCCGTACGGATTTTGAGGAACATTTTTTTTAAATAAAAAAATTTAAAGTTTCTCAAAACTCGTATGGGTTTTGAGAAACATATTTATTTTGTCTAGGCCATGGGTTTTGGCCATTTTCAACACCAAAACACATGGAACAACATAAAGGAGAAGCCAAAAAAAGCATCGAACCCGCACAGATTTGCAACAATTTTTTATTTTCCCATCATCAAAAGCAATTTTCAACAATGGCACCACATTGAATAGGTAAGATTTGATTTGTTTGATTATTTTTCTTTGCATTTTAATTGAATTAGGGTTTTTTAATTGATTTAAGTTTTGTTTTTATTAATTTGATGTCAGATTCTTCAAGCAATCCTCAAAAATGAAATAGACAACAAAGACCTCCTCCTGCACAAGAAACACAAGAAAACCCTATTAACATTGCACAAGAGCAACAAGAAAACCCTCAAAATCCTGAAAATACTGCTCCTCAACAACCACCACCACCCTGAAACCCTCCACATCCTGCATTAGATCATGTAGATGCCACACAAGAGGATCTCATCAATCGCCTTACACAAAATAGTGCCCAAATTTCTATATTGGTGAATAGGTTGAGGACCTCTAAGCTTGAGCACCACTCAACCCTTGCCAGAACACTAGAAACAATGGCTAATAGTGCAAATGAGGCATCTAGGGAGGTTACAAAATGGGGTTCATGGAGGGATAAATGTCAAAAAATTTATGCGGATGGGTTGTCATATGATGAAGTGAAGATAAAGGGCATAGTGAAAGCTGACATATGTGCTCTTTTCACTGATCTTGTTACTAGTAACAACCTAGAACTAAATACGACTCAGTTTCCCATACATTAGTGTGTTCATGCTAGGTTGAAAGATGCTTTTTGGGATAGGTGGTATATGGTCTTTGACCAACCACCTTGTAATAATTGGGAGGTGCCTCTATATTCTTTGAGAAAGTTGTATTGTGAGTTTATCCTCAGCGAGAAGCCGAATTACTTTGACATCTGATAATTTTAGGGTAGAGGGAGAGGCTCTGTGCATGATAGACCTAGGGCCCATAGGGTGGTAGATCCACAACATAGGAGGCGTACAACTCCTAAACCCATGGTTCATGTCACTGTCCCTATATCCTTGAAGGAGTCTATGGAATTACATACTCTTCAAGTAGCTGCATCATTGACTGATGTCATTGTTTAGCATGGGACACAGCTGGTTGGAGCAGAGGATGTACCAACACCTACAACACCTCCTTCATCAGTGACACCTCCTTCATCAACAACACCTCCTTCCTCAATGAAACCTCCTTCATCAACAACACCTTCATGCATCATTTGGCATGAGCCAACCCATTCAGCATATGTGCCCCACCTGCCAGGGTGTATATTCTAGTGTAGACACTAATGCGGATAAGGATGGTGGGACATCTCATTCGTGTACATGTTGTGGGAGTAGATGTCATGCTTCCACTATAGAGGATGTGGCCCTCACCGACGAACTGCTCAATATGTTGTACCCTCTCTATCAGACACAGGTGCGTTTAATTCTGTTTATGACATGTTATCAATTAAGTGACTAAATCTTATAAAAGGAAATGAATTTTTATTTTTAGAACAATTTAAAGTGACATATAAATAAAATGCACTGTAGGATGCAACAGGTGGTGGGAGTACACCAAATACTATTTAGTCAACTCCAAGGTCACGAGTAGTTTCGCCACCAGAGGTAAAGATTTGTAAATTTGTTAAAAATATAATAATACATTGGATTTAAAATATATTTTGTTAATTATATGTATCATTACTTGATATTTTGTAGGGCTTATTAGTGGCTGAGATGTCCCAAGTTGATGATATCACGCTTTCAACCATTGACTTTGGCCAAGATAGCTATGCGGTACCATTTAGATTTATATATTTTTTACTTAAGTGATATATTAAATACATGCTCCTTTCCCTTATGTTAATTTTTTTCCATTAGTTTACCCCACCTACCTCGAGGACATTTCGTGTGAGAAAGCCATCCTCTAGCACTTCGAGGCAGAAAAAGATATCCTCTTGGACACCCAAACGATAGAAGGTAATTCACTACAATTTAAATTCAATTGTTGAAATGTATTATGATTAAACATGTATATGTAGATATTGATAAATGCACTTAATTTATTTGTTCTATATATAGAAACATATGGGGTTTACGGAATTAATGAATGCACCTGATGTTAATGAGGTTCAGTAGAGGGAAGAAGTGATATCTTCATATTCACTTTGGATTGCATTCTTGCTTGTTCAAAATAACTAAATCCTTTTATGTCTATATCATATGTAATCATTTTTCATACAGGAAATGGTAATAGCTGCATCAGATTCGACAAGGCCTCCTAAGGTTACAGAAGAACTATACGAGGCTTCAGTGTGCATTTTTTCTACATATGTTAAAAATATTTGTTTTATCTAGTTTGTCAACAACTTTGGGTTATTAACTTGTATGATTGTCTTTAAACTATTACAGGCCCCTTGCAAACTTCCTAGTGTTATTCTACCATTCCATTTCAGTAGAAGTCCTACACGTATAATATGGGATCCAACATGACCAAGGCAAAAGGTATGTCTGTCTTAGATCAACTCCTTTTCACTAAGTGCACAACGGAGTTGAAACCGTCTAGTTAACTCCTTTTGGATCACTTACCATGGATATAGGAAATGGTCGTAACTTATTCATCTGTGACTTTGCCTTCTACGACCACAACACATCCATCTGAGGCTCTAGTATGCTTTAGTTTTTTAGTCTATTCATTTTTAGTTATTATGTGTTATTTGACATATACATCATTAACATGTATTAATGTTGTTTTACTAGTTACAGCCTCCCGTAGGACATCTCATGGATCCTTAGCCTCACCGAATTGTAGAAGACAAAGATGAGGTAATCAACATTTCAACTTCAAACAATTTAGAATTTAGTATTTAGTTATTTTGATGTTATATTGAGAAAATATATCTGATTAGACATTTGAATTGTCCTTTTGCAGCCATGTACTACTTCGAAGAGGCTCGATTTTGATGATCTGCCATAGTCATAGATACAGATAGAGATATATAGTTATATTTGTGGTCATTGAAGGGCCAATTTTTTATATATTCGACATTTGTATATGTATATATCGACTTTGACAGACATGGCATATGCCACATTTTTGTAACTATTATTGATTTGGCATCTATGCCATTTTTTGATATATGTACATGATTATTGTTCATTTTGATATCTAGGAAACTTGATATTCGATCCAATTTGTTCATTGATATATATGAAACATGATATTCCTGAAACTTAGTTATTTGCTATTGAAATGTGATCAAATTTGTTAGTTGTGTATATGTCTTGAAATGTGATCCAATTTGTTCATTACTTGCAACTCATATGGTGTATACTTTTAAACTATCTATTGCTCATATTGTGTGTACCCAAGTACTGATACTGGTAATGTTGATATTCTGTATTTTGATTGAGTGAATTTGCTTTGAGTCCTTAGTGCATGAAGAGATTGGAGTGAAGTTATTATTTCATAAACTCATGCTTATAGAGTGAAGTTCATCATTTCGAGAACCAATTAAGACATTTCATGCTTAAGTTCATCATTTCATTCTTATGGAGTGAAGTTCATCATTTCATCACCTATAAAAAAAGAGTTGAAGCACTTAGTGAAGTTCATCATTTCATCATTTCATCACTTAGTGAAGTTCTTCTTGTTGTGGGAAAAAACCATCAGTGTGAGTGCATCCAGGTGGCTAGGTTTACACTAGGTGTCTCACTCCCCAAGGCGTCCAATCATTACAATCCACCTCATAGCAACATTTTCCCTTGAGCGCTCAAAGCGAAAAAAAGGTCAAACTTTGACATAGCCTAACTCGGAGACTATGGCACTTATGGATGATCCATTTGAACCTATGGGGTTATGTTATCACTACCTACAAAATCCTATCTCAGTTTTGGGCAACTCGATTTCATTTTCTTATGGTGAGATTTTTTCTGTTGCATCAAAAACCGTCAAAAGCTGTTAGTGAGAGGTGGCAAAATAGTGCATCTTTCGTTCTTCTTGTTGTGGGAATGAACCGTCAGCATGAGCGCATTCGGGTGGTCGGGTTTACGCTAGGTGTGCCCTTGTCTCACTCCCCAAGGTTTCCGATCGTTACGAGCCACCTCATAGCGACGTTTTCCCTTGAGTGCCCAAAGCGAAAAAAATGGTCAAACTTTGATGTAGCCTAACTCAGAGACCAAGGAACTTATGGATGATCTGTTTGAACCTATGGGGTTGTGTCATTTCTGCCTACAAAATCCTATCTTGTTTTCGGGCAACTCCATTTCATTTTCTTGTGGTGATATTTTTTTTGTCGCATCAAAAACCGTCAGTGAGAGGTGGCAAAATAGTGCATCTTTCATTCTGCTTGTCATGGGAATGAACCGTCAGCACAAACACATCCAAGTGGCTAGGTTTATGGTAGGTGTGCCCTTGTATCGCTCCCCAAGGTGTCTGATCATTACGAGCCACCTCGTAGCGACGTTTTCCCTTGAGCGCCCAGAGCGGAAAAAACGGTCAAACTTTGACGTAGCCTAACTTGGAGACCGTGGCAGTTATGGATGATCCATTTGAACCTATGGGGTCATGTTGTCGCTGCCTACCAAAATCATATCTCAGATTCGGACTATTCATACTAGCCCTTCAAATCAGGTAATTCAATAATAACTCAAAACTTTCCCAAAACACTTGGAAAAAAAATTGCATATTCATATTGAAAATTTGCAAATCAGCCCCATGGACACTTTCATATATAAAATTTGACATCTTATATAAACTATCAAGCTCATTACTGTTTATATTTACAAAATTTTGCATCAAAATTTGCAAATTACATCTCGTTTTTGTTTTTTTATACAAAACTTAGTATCTAGATATGCACATTACAACTCATTGTTTTTTATACAAAATTTAGCATCTAGATATGCACATTACAACTCACTGATGTTTTTATATACAAAATTTGGCATCTACATATGCACATTATAGCTCATATGCATATTACAACTCATATGCATGTAGAGAACATCCGAAAAAATGAAGTTACAATGTTTCGCAAAAGATATATACAAAATTGTCATTATTATTCTACCATATTGTAGAATTATTCTTCTAGATGGCCCAAAATCAATCAAGTGAACCTTCTGGATCAGCTCTAACCCTTAGTGTCTCAAGTATTGCCTCATGGTCTGATTCACGAACTTTCCACAAATCCTTGTTAAGAGGTCTACCATGATATTTAATCAATTGAATATTTGTTGCAACAAGAAGGTTTGAGTAATGAAGAATATATCTATGTGTCTCAAAGTCCTCAAACAACTAGGCATTAGAATTTTTGATAGGGTACCTGCATTTTATAGAAGAATAATGCCAAAATCAATACAACAACTGCTAAATAAATGAGTTTAAGAGTTCTCAATACAACTTGACACAAATGAGTTTTACCTTCTAAGCCATGTCCCTATCACAACAACGGATCCTATTGGGTACTCAATACCCTCTCCATCAACCACTGTAGAAGTCAATTTCTTTTTGGCCTTAATACAATGACACAAAAAGTAATTTGTCCCTTCTTTGTTGTTCTCATCCGCAATAACTGCATATACATGACTTGCATTTAATAGAAGGATATAAGTTAATACCAAAATTAACATAAGTTAATACTAATAAATTAAGCTTAAAATTGTAGCACATTGCAACCTAAGTTACCTGGTTTAACTATGTCTAGTACATGGTCAAAATCCAATGATGCTTCAATCCGGTTCATTTGTAGTCCTCTAGGAAGTTGATATGTATCTAGGGTTTGCAAAGGTCTAAAAGACCAATGGTCAACCCACTCTTTTGATTCACATTCATCCCACAAAAAATGCATACACGAAGAGAAAAATCATGCAATATGTCTAGTATAAATAACTAGTGATGTTGCATTTGAACTTCTAAATGAATGCATGTCACTTGATCCAGTAAGTGTACAACAATCTAGATATTTTTCAATGTTAGATTCACTTATTAACCAAAAATATCTAGAAACCATAGACTTATCTGCATTACCTGGTCCCATCGTAGAGCTACACCATTGCACAATTGTTTTTGCATCTATTAACATTGCACCACCTTCATACTTCAATTCTTCTCTAGTAAGATCTCTTTTCACACATGCTCCCGCACCATCATGCTCTCCCTTTCCATGCCCCACCTCAATGAAATTCCGGAAATGTTGCACACCACTTGTCACATGCATCCTAGTCAACCAGTAGAACATCCTTGCATTCTTGAATTGTGCGGTGCAATTGTCCGACCATATTAAGTGTTGGTTGTATCTTATATCTCTTTCCCTTAAACTATCATAGAAGACTATAAATCATCCTTGCACAAACTCTGAGGAATGTGTATGATCATTGCTGATATAGAAGTGATATTCTCTTATAACCTTTTTGTCCTCCTTGGTGCTATCATGTGCATGCATGAATGCTATGTGTACAAAAATTGTAACTTGTGTAGAGTGGTAATACATAGATTGTACTTCATTTTGCGGCTTTAGTGTATAATTCTCAGCAAAATCAATGACATAGACAATAGTGCCAAGGGGGAAAGTGTCCTTACACAACTTGAATTTCTCATCTAACCATCTAGCTCTATGTGTGTGACCTATGTACTCATATACTAGTTTCTCTTGAAACATCTTCATAAAATCAGCTACGCATATATCCCTTTTCACTAACTCACACCTCTTTAATTATTTTCCATCTTTAACACCATATGTTACTAACTTATATTTTCCAATAGAAACTAGTTCCTTACCAATTTCATGTGTGCTATCCAGATGTAGGCATCTATGCAACTATTGCAAACCACCACATGTAGGACAAAAACCTCTCAAACACATTATCTTATAATAAATGCACCCGTCATCTCGTCTACATAGTACACTTGAAATAAATTCTCTCAGTGACTTAGGAGGTGCTTGTAGACCAAATTCTTGCAAAACATTGTTAGTGTGCAAAGTACAACAGATATAGCGATAAATATCATAATGCATGGAAAATTCAACATGGACCCTACAACAACATGTAGTGCGTGCATGATTAATCTTAACATAAAATGGTTTTGTCATCTCAAAAAATCTTTGACTAATTTTAATCTGAGGAAAGCTTTGAAGAAACCTTTCATAAAATTGTGTTTGAGTTGTATCTAAATAGTGTTTTGGATGTGGCTCACGATTACTAATTCCAATTTGCCTTCTAACAACATCTCTTTGGTTGGGCGAAACCCTTGTGTTGTCATGCTAAAATCTCTCAATTAACGTTCTTAGTGCATCAACAACAACCTTGTCCTTGTGTGGGAGTCTACCGGAGAATGCCCAAAGAGAATTATTGCCAGGATCTTCAATTTTCTCTCACCTCTCTAAGGCATAGTGTAATGTGGTTCTACTTATCCTTAATGACTTGCTTGTTTTGCTTATTAAATGAGATTTTTTCATTTCCTTTCCCATTATGGTTGATGTGAACACATGACAAGTAACATTAGCATCTTTAGTGCATGATTTTGAACCAATGGCTTGGTATGCATCAAAAAGATTTCTCACAATGGTTCTTTCACTATTATTTTCGGATGTTCTTAACCCCAAAATTTTCATTGTCTCTCTAAATTTCAGATTTTTAATTTTTCAACAACTAATTGGCATCTTCCACTTTGATTTAAGTTTTCAAAATAGTTATTCCAAATTCTTCTAACCGTTCTTCTACAAGTTCTTTCGAAAATTTTATCATGCATTGGCTTCACAATATTTTCATCAATATCTATTAGGAACTTTGGTTTTCTACGAATTATTCTAAGAGGTGTTAAGATTGGTGCATGCTCTTCATTTTCATTAGGTGCATTATGTGCATTGATCACATCAAATTCAAATGGTAAATCTTCTTCAATTTCATTAACATGTGCATTCACCAAATCATTTTCAAATGGTCTATGTTCATTGCATTCATTAGGTGCATTCATCATATGTATTTGAATTGGTGTATGTTGATCATTTTGATTTGGTGCATTAATCATATCAATTTCAATTGTTGAATGTTCCTCACTTTCATTAGGTGCATTAGATGACGTACATTCACGTAATCTCTTCATACGCTCCCTTTGTCTTTCCTTTGCTGCCTCTCTTTGTTCATTTGTTCCTCTCTTATTCTTTCCCATTGTCCTACACATAACATCATGATGACAATCCACAATCAAATAGCAAAAAAACAACAAATGATCATCATTTTGTTATAATCTAAACTAACAATAATAAAATAACTTCAAAAAAAACAAAAAAAACAAGACAAATAAATCATAATCAAAGCAAAAAAACAACAAATGATCATGATTTTGTTATTATCTAAAGTAACAATTATAAAATAACTTAAAAACCAATCATTCCAAAGCAACAGTGACAAAAGAATATGAAAACCTAACTGTTACTGTCCCAGAAAATCATGTGCAGAAGCAGTGGGGCCTTCAAACAACTTGCAATGCTATTTTTTAGGCCATTGGGAGTAAAATATATAAAGATTTTCCCATAACTCATACGGTTTATGGAAACCCTATATGTCAATGTTCACAATTTCTCATAACCCATACGGGTTATGTAGAACTAGAATTTTTAGCCTTAGTTCTACCCGTACAGGCTATGTAGAACTAGGAAAAGGAGAGGGGGAGAGGGAGAGAGGGAGGGAGAGAGAGATAGGGAGAGGGAGAGAAGGAGAGGGGGAGGGAGAGAGGGAGATTGGGGAAAGGAGAGGGGGAGAGGGAGAGAGAGGGAGATTGGGAAAAGGAGAGGGGGAGAGGGAGAGAGAGGGAGATTGGGAAAAGGAGAGGGGGAGAGGGAGAGAAGGAGAGGGGGAGGGAGAAAGGGAGAGGGAGAGAGAGAGAGAGAGAGGGAAAAGGAGAGGGGGAGAGGGAGAGGGAGAGAGAAGGAGATTAAGGAAAGGTGAGGGGGAAAGGGAGAGAAAGTGAGATTAGGAAAAGGAGAGGGGGAGATGAAGAGAGGGAGGGAGAGGGAGGGAAAAGGAGAGGGGGATAGGGAGAGAGGAGAGGGGGAGAGGTAGAGAGAGGGAGATTGGGAAAAGGAGAGGGGGAGAGGGGGAGAGGGAGAGAGGGAGAGAAGGAGAGGGGGAGGGAGAGAGGTAGATTGGGGAAAGGAGAGGGGGAGAGGGAGAGAAAGATTGGGAAAAGGAGAGGGGGAGAGGGAGAGAAGGAGAGGGGGAGGGAGAGAGGGAGATTGGGGAAAGGAGAGGGGGAGAGGGAGAGAGAGGGAGATTGGGAAAAGGAGAGGGGAAGAGGGAGAGAGGGAGAGAGGTAGAGAAGGAGAGGGGGAGGGAGAGAGGGAGAGGGAGAGGGAGAGAACGAAATTGGGAAAAGGAGAGGGGGAGAGGGAGAGAAGGAGAGAGAGGGAGATTGGGGAAAGGAGAGGGGGAGAGGGAGAGAAAGCGAGATTTGGAAAAGGAGAGGGGGAGATGAAGAGAGGGAGGGAGAGGGAGGGAGAGAAGGAGAGGGGAGGGAGAGAGGAAGGGAGAGAGAGGGAGATTGGGAAAAGGAGAGGGAGAGAGGGAGAGAAGGAGAGGGGAGGGAGAGAGGGAGATTGGGGAAAGGAGAGGGGGAGAGGGAGAGAGAGGGAGATTGGGAAAAGGAGAGGGGGACATGGAGAGAGGGAGAGAGGGAGAGAAGGAGAGGGGGAGGGAGAGAGGGAGATTGGGGAAAGGAGAGGGGGAGAGGGAGAGAGAGGGAGAGAGAGGGAAAAGGAGAGGGGGAGAGGGAGAGAGGGAGAGAGGGAGAGAAGGAGAGGGGGAGGGAGAGAGGGAGAGGGAGAGAGTGAGATTGGGAAAAGGAGAGGGGGAGGGAGAGGGAGAGAGAGGGACATTGGGAAAAAGGGAGATTTGGGAAAGGAGAGGGGGAGAGGGAGAGAAGGAGAGAAGGAGAGGGGGAGGGAGAGAGAGAGAGGGATAGAGAGGGAGATTGGGAAAAGGAGAGGGAGAGAGGGAGAGAAGGAGAGGGGAAGGAGAGGGGGAGAGGGAGAGAGGGAGGGAGGGGAGAGAGAGGGAGATTGTGAAAAGGAGAGGGGGAGAGAGAGAGGGAGAGAGAGGGAGATTGGGAAAAGGAGAGGGAGAGAGGGAGAGAAGGAGAGGGGGAGGGAGAGAGGGAGATTGGGGAAAGGAGAGGGGGAGAGGGAGATTAGGAAAAGGAGAGGGGGAGAGGGAGAGAGGAAGGGAGAGGGAGGGCGGAGATGGGGAGAATAGGATAAAGAGAGGGAGAGGGATGGATAGACAGAGAGTATAGGAGAGAGAGAGGGAGAGAAAGAGAGATTTAAGATAACGAAAGGGGGAAGGAGAGGGGGGAGAGGGAGAGGGAGGGGGAGAGAAAGAGAGAGAAGGGGGAGAGGGTGAGAATATGATAGGATAATGTGTGTGTGTGTGTGTGTGTGTGTGTGTGTGTGTGTGTGTGTGTGTGTGTGTGTGTGTGTGTGTGTGTGTGTGTGCGTGTGTGTGTGTGTGAGAGAGAGAGAGAGTGAGAGAGAGAGAGAGAGAGAGAGAGAGAGAGAGAGAGAGAGAGAGAGAGAGAGAGAGAGAGAGAGAGAGAGAGAGAGAGAGAGAGAGAGAGAGAGAGATGAGGTAGAGAGAGAACAAGAAGGAGAAAAGGGTGAGAGAATAAAAAAATAGAGAAGTGTGAGGGGGAGAGAGATGAGATAGAACTCAAGGAAGATAATTAGGGCTCAGAATAGACAAAGACAATGATGGGGGAAGTAAGACAAGAGAGAGAGAGGAAAAGAAGAGGTACATGCATGTATACAAACATATATACATATATCTATATAAATATATGTATATATAACTATAGATATGCATATATACATACATAAACACATATTATCTAGGTATGTCTAAAACATGTGTAGTAAATGCTAAGTTTACAAGCATACATTATTATGTCTTCATAACCTGTATGGGTTTTGTGAAACCAAAAAAAATGTTTTTAGTTCTTCATAACTCATACAGGTTTTGTGAAACAAAAAAAATTATTTCTAGTTCTTCATAACCCATACGGGTTATGAAGAATTGTGAATGGTACTTTTGATTCTTCAAAACCCATGCGGGTTTTGGCTTGGTAAGAGGGTTGGTAAATGACCTTAAGGCTTACAAGCCCATTTCCCCCCCTTTTTTGTTCCTTTACATGTTTTTTCATCCTCCACCATGATTTATTGACTTCATCTTCATCAAGTTTACAAATGATGAAGTGGGTATCTCTAAAATTACCACCATAATCTCACACATCTTCTTAGTTTTCTGACCATATAAATTTTTTAATTTTTGGACAACATTAGCATAGTAAACTTTAATTTTCTTTATTAGTGCCTTGATAGTCCTCACAGACATATGTCTACCATTTTTTTAATAACTTTTGATATACTTGACCAAATTCAAAATAAATTATATATTATTGTTCTACACTAGATTATATACACTTTTTAAAAAAAAAATTGCATTTTTTATTATTTTGATGCAAGTTATTCCCAACGCACGAACACATACCAAATTTTCAGGATGCGGTCACTTCCAAAAATCATAAAAAATAAAATACTCGATGAAAAATTACAAAAAAATACACAACTTCTAGATCTCACTATTACCTATCATCGTACCAAAGGGTTTTGAAAAATACTAAATCTAACTATATATTTTGTGTAGTGCATGAAAATAGCTATGTTATATTTTTCTGAAAAAATCAGGAACAGTTTTTTGTGCGTGAAAGGTTTGACCCTCTTAATATAATCCAATTTTTTAAAAAATTAGTAGTTTAGAAACAAGATTCAGATTACCACAATTCTTATTCTTTTTTCAATGCCTAGTTTTGAGTGCATGACCTTCAAATAGCTCTTTGAAGTTCAGGTCTACCTATTTTCAAAAAAAAAGTAGCCACTTATACCCCCGTTTTTGCTCACCATCATGGTGCACTTACCCAAGGTAGAGTTCCAAAAACAAAAAATCCAAACAAAAAATGATACATACATATGTACACAATTATATTCACAAAAATTGAAAAATATCTACATAAGAATTTCTGAGGGAGTTTAGATGGCTATCCCAACTCTTCTTAAGTCTCTCCATCACATTTATGATCGCACTGAGCAATTATGCAAGTGCCTCTACTAATCATAGATCATATGGCTTTGAGGATTTCATGGGATCTTGAGCATCTTCCAAGCCACTAAGCATAATATCCATTTTAGGAGTGATAAGGCTCCTGAGTTCATTGACTTGACCAATTATTTTCTCCTTTTCCTGATTCAAACTCCTATTTTTCTCAAGTAAAGATATTACTTGTTTTTCATGACCGCTCAAGGAGACTAATAATGGATCAAATGACTGAAATAGTTTGATAAGTTTATCCTCATGTGCTTTAATCTTACTCTCAATATCCTGAGTAAACCTACATAGCATTATACATGACTTATAGATATTTCCTCCCTCAGATAATGCATCCTGAATGCCTTTTATACCAACATCTAAAGTGACTCTATCATCTGCAATCATATTCTTCAGTGTCTGAAACCTTTTAGCATAGAATTCATTATGAACGTTCTCTTTAGCAAATTTTTGAAATGATCTCAAAGTGACTGTCCACATAATTGATTAGGCTTTTCAGATTATCAAGTGGAGTGTTTGATGATTAGGCTTTTCAGATTATCAAGTGGAGTGTCTGATAAGTCCTTCTAAAATGAAGGCATGAGTTTCTCCAATACATGGGATGCCAAAGTGACAAACTCATTGTTCTCTGAACATGATTTTTCCAAACCTTCATGGGCTTTGGCTTGAGAAAATGCGGCCAATTTAAGCACTTGAATAGGGGACAAAGAAGCAAGGTTTATGGGGCCTTGAGTGAATTCCAAATCCTCTACATAAATCTGCTTCCCCTTTACCAGATCCTCAATGTCTCTTGCCTCAGTTGCAACCTTAACTTCTGACTTCTCCTGAACTACATTCTCCTCTAAGTCTGCATTCTTTTCATCAACCGAAGGATCATCAACCTTATCTGCATCAGTACTATCCTTATTTCCTTCAACTTTAGCTTCTTTCGAGACTGATTTCTCAACATCTTCCCGAGATTTCTTAGGTATCACCTCGTACTGATCCTCCAATAGAATTGCCCTCAAAATTTGTTTAGTTTCTTTTCTAACCTCGTCACTTTTACCAATCATAATTTTGTTTACTCTTTTCTTTCTTTTGAATTTTTCTTTGTTTTCATCAAGAATATTATCAACTTATACCTTGGCTATTACAGGATAGAGTTGGACCAACACATATTCCCTTATCATTTCCTCTTTTATTCTAGCTGATTCTTTCCTCATGTCTAAAATGTCATATAAACTTCGAGGAATCTCTGACATTATCTCAATTAAAGTTCTATTATATTTATTTAGATATTCAATGGTTACCTCTTCTATGGTTCTCTTTCTGGCATCATCCAATAGCTCATAATACTTAGAAATAGGTAGGTGAACCCACAATAGTGGGTTGCACTTTTTTGCCAACTTTGACACTGCAATATTCATTTTTAGAAAAAAAAAAAAACTTTACATTCAGACACCTATTACTACTAAACCATAAAGAATTTGTAGATGATGTGAACTTGTGATTTGTGGAATTTTGTGTGTATATTCTAAATTTTTTTTTTTGAATTTATTTGGAATCAATTTGTTTCCATTTTTCTATCTCCCTCAAAAATTGGTTTCTTACAAAAACAACATTTTTAAAGAGTGATACTCATTTGGTATGGCATAACTTTTTTTTCTAAAATAGATATGAATGTGATTCTTTCTAATTTAATTTTGTAACATCCATATCCAATGTTTTCAATTGGTTTCATACATTATCTTCAATATTTCATATTTTATGAAGTTTTCATGTCGAATTAACTGTAATTTTGACATATGTTCATTTGGTCGCTCGTAACTTGTTATGTATGTATCAAAATTCTTTCTCCTTTTTTGTTGGAAAGAGGACTTCAATACCTATTGCATAGATATTTTTTTAGAATTTTTTTTCACTTGTTTACTATTTTTCCATAAGCATTGAACTCAGAAGTTGATGTGTGGTGTGAAACCTATGTTTAGTTAATCTAAAAAAAAAATCATAATAAAATCAATATATATCAAAATAATAATCATTGGAAAGCTCGCTTTGAGTACTACTATCATGCATTTGGTTTTATCAAAATTCATCCATTTGAGCTGCCAAATTGAGCTTCGATGGTGAGAAATTTACAAAAACCAGGAGAGTTTGGGGGGGGGGATCTCTAACATGGAGGTTCGATAGAACATATGTTCTATCGAAAGGGGTTCTATCGAACCCCCTTTCTATTGAACCCCCTTGCTACAAATTTTTTATTGAACACTGTTTTGGATTCGATCGAAAGGGGGTTTTGATCAAATGCATTTTTTGCATTTGATCGAAAGGGGGTTTCGATAGAATGTGGCTAAAATTGAGTTTTGGACAAAAGAGTCAATTTCTTTTGTCCAAAAAAGTTTAACCCACTATTGTGGGTTCACCCAACTTCGACATAGGTTTGAGGTTACCTTCCTTGACGATAGTTTCCTTAAGCTTTCTAACAATCATAACAAAGTCATCTAATTGAGTCTTTTTATTGGGCTGCTTCTCACGGGATGATTTGTCTTTGACAACTCTGGTGGTTTTAGCACTTTGCTTTATTTCCTTGACAACATAGTCTGATTCTATTTCTTCTTCATCATTAGGAATGAGTAGTTTGGCTTGTCCTTTCTTTCTCTTACCTTCATCAGATGGTTTGACTTGAGGCTTAGGTGAACTAATAGGTTTTTGACCACTAGATGAGGGTACATAACCCTTTGGTTTAGGAACATGAGCTTTCGGTTTAGCCTTCTTTAGCTTAACCATATCTTTTTCTTTCAGAATATTCTTCTCCCTAGCTCTTCGGGCTACCTCCTTGGTAATTCCCATATTTTCTTCCAGCTACTCAACTTCCTTCCTGACTTTTCTTTGCATCTCAGGCTTCTTGAACTTAGAGTGTAAGTCCAAGCTCTTCTCTTTGTAAGTCCCAAATCTTTCCTCAAATGTGTCCATTGGTTTTCTTAATAAATGTTGAGCATAGGAATAAAGAATTTGTGCTTCA